>NW_010143419.1:53104-54088 GCF_000699245.1 Pterocles gutturalis
AAATCCTGTCTGCTTCTTATGTGTAATAGTGGATTAGTTTTTTTTTTCTTTTTATTGATGTTGAGATAATGGTGGCTTTGGTTATAGTAGATGTGTTCTCTCCCCTTTTTCTGGACTAGTGCCAGATTGGCCCTAACATTTGCTGCTTTACTGCTTCACTGGAAGATTTGCTGGAACATTTATTCTCTCTGTGCTCCAAATATGCCTCCAGGATTCAGAATCCTGACACAGAAGGCATGGGTACTGAGCACATTCAAGAAAAGTTTGAAAATGAATTATCTGTCTAAATATCAGACAGCAATTTTTTAAGATTCTGTGAAATCAATTATTTGAATCATAATGGGCTTGGTTCAGTGTTCTCCATTCCAAGACAAATAATTATGAAAACATGTGTTTAGAGTTTTTGAAAAGTCAGATTCTTTGACCACAACTCTATTCTAGCTAGATGTTATGGATTCCAATGCATTCTTTGAACATGTGATCCTTTGTCAAATGGTGTCCCTTGCTCACACAATTTTGCAAGTTTTGTGGTATTAAAAGTCTGCTGAGATGTCTGCATTTCAGTGGTGTTGAAACCCCCTTGACAACAGTAGCATTTTTGGATGGAAAAAAATGCTAGGCTTAGCTTGGCATCCTCTGATAAACTAGAAAAGAAAACTATAACTCCTGGTTTCTTTTTATGCTGTTCCTTCCTTGCACACAGAAGGACCCCTTATTCTTTCAAGTCAGCCTTTTAAATAATCAAATAATCTTGGGTTATAATGTCTGAAAAACCTCTTCATAAGAGTTAGACATCTGGTAAACTAACACAAGTTTGTTCGACTGCATCATAGAAAAGATTCTCCTTATGCTTGTGAGGGCTAGTATTAGTGGGGTCCTGGGATACGATTTCTATAACGAGCATTCCTGAAAATTCCTGAAAATGTCAATACCAATGTATAATGCCAGTAAAAAAAAATTATATATATATATATATAATATGTT
>NW_010143420.1:0-1250 GCF_000699245.1 Pterocles gutturalis
CACTGGTTGGGGACCCCCAGAGACTGCCACGGGAGGGGACAACTTTGCCAAAGAAAGCAGAAAATGTCTTCAGGAAGGGGAAGCTTTCCTTGGGCAAGGGCAGTGGAAACCTCAGTGCTACCCTCCCATCTGTCGAGGCAATGACCAGGGATTGCTGGAGCGGGCAGGGAGGAAAGCAGGGAGGGAGAAGGATGTGGCACATCTTCAGTCCCAGGAGCCTATGGGCACTGGTGGGAAGACATGCACACCTTCCTGCACAGGGAGGTTTAAACAACCTCTCCATATTTCATTAGACTCATGTCCTGCGTCTGCACGGACACCTGCAGTACTCAGGGGCACATCTTCTGCCTCTTCTGACGTGATCCTGCTCAGGAATCCTTCTCATCCCAATTCTTCAAAAGACCTTCTGTGGCTAAATGGTCATTTCAGAAATGAGGAAATGAAATGAGAGTGTTGACAAAAACCAAAACACAACTTGTGCCATTAGGTGCAATATTTTGCTTTGGAGATGAGTCTGATGGAAAATTACTGCCCACGTGCAGTGACTGTGGGCCTGGGGCAGTGCAGGAGCGGTATAAAAGCAGGCCCTTCTCGTCCCTCTCTCATCCGCTCCCCTTGCCTCCATCTCCTTAGCAAGAAGGTGAGTTTGGAGACCTTCCTTCTCTTCCTCCTCATCCTCCTCCTTCTCCTCCTTCTCCTCCTCTACCCCTGGTATTTCTGAGCACCTACCTGTCTCTTCATCCCATGCTGGTTCCTGGAGCCTTTTTGCCATGGGAGAGTGAAGGGAACAGAAGCTGTGGCATGAGGAGAGGCTGGGTCTTGGAAGAGGTGTCCTCTGAGTGATGGGTTAGGTGGAGACTTCTGTGAGCATGGTGAATTGTGCTGGGATTTTTGGGTTGAGGAACACGGTGTCCCACATTGTGGTGGAATGACAGGCTTTTCTTCAACCACCTCTCATGCTGTCTATGCCCTCTCTCCCAGGTGTATTTCCAGCCACAAGACATGTCCTGCTTCAACCGGTGCCTGCCATGCCAGCCCTGCGGCCCGACCCCACTGGCCAACAGCTGCAATGAGCCCTGTGTCCTGCAGTGCCAGGACTCCCATGTCTTCATCCAGCCCTCCCCCGCTGTGGTGACCCTGCCTGGACCCATCCTCAGCTCCTTCCCACAGAACACCGCTGTGGGATCCTCCACCTCCGCTGCTGTTGGCAGCATCCTCAGCTCTGAGGGAGTGCCCATCTCCTCCGGGGG
>NW_010143420.1:1311-1587 GCF_000699245.1 Pterocles gutturalis
CCCCGGCTAAAGCTGCTGCCTGCAGTGAGGCCACCACTCAGATGGACCTGGATTCCCTCTTTTGAGTCATTAAAGTTCTGATGCATCCCAGTCCACATCTCTGTCTCCTTTCCCCTGCAGATGCTCTCCACACAAGATGCCCAGGCAGACAGGTCTTGCTCAGGGGTGGTTCTGGGAGGGGCTTCTAGGGGATGGTTTCGCACTGATCGCAACACAGGCTTGCACTGAGTAAACTTTGTCATGCATTGAGTGATCCTCTCATTTCTAAGTTTGTCT
>NW_010143421.1:0-322 GCF_000699245.1 Pterocles gutturalis
AGTAAGAAGGAAGGATATCCAGCAGTCCACGCTCTTACTACTTTCTTTATACCAAACTGGTTTCTGGGGGCTACCAAGCAGTGAACAGATGGACCAGAGCTGTGGATCTCTTCAAGCAAGACCTTATTTTAGTGCCCATCAACCTGAGAAAGCACTGGACACTAGCAGTGAGTCAAAGTGGCCTTTTTTGGCTTGTTGGGTTTTGGTTGGATGTTTTTTAGAATTGGATGGGGAGAAAAAAATCGCAAGAAAAGTCATTTAGGTTTTGGTGTGTGCGCAGCACAAGGTGGTGCTTTGTCTAAGTCACCTTTTAATAACAGGT
>NW_010143421.1:429-1516 GCF_000699245.1 Pterocles gutturalis
CTTTGCAGTAAGTAACTGCTCGGTCAATGCGTTTATGTTGTGAATGATGAGGAGGTTTTGGGATTTTGTCCCTGTAACAGAACTGCAAGTTTTTGCATTTCTGATGGATACAAACCAGAAGTCTTTGATTTGCTTGCTGCGAGTTGTGTGACATTGGCTATTTATCTAGTGTCACATCGTCCCCTCCACCCAGAGTCTTGGGTGCCTGGGTTCTGCCACCTCTTAGTCCCGTGCTCTCCTGAACAGTTCACAGCAGGTGCCTGGGAAAGGGTGTAAGAACAGGGCTGCAGAAATAACTTTTTTCCTCAAGAGTATTCTTCCAGCAACTGGCAGCCTGGGAACTTCCTCAGCCAGAGGTATCAGTCCGAGACCTTTTGTATTTGTTCTTCTGAAGACACAGTCAGTATGTGGGATTATGGCACACAGTGGAATGATGGCATTACGGTTCCTTGCTTGGTATTTCTCTTCCTCCTCTGATAACATCTGATTTGGGGGTTTTGACCTCTACTAAGCAACAAGCTTACACTTTTTTTGGAAGTCTCTGTTGGAATGATTGGTCTCGTTCATGACCAGTAGCCATTCCATCACAGCCTCTCACTATGTTTGCAAATTTAAGATTGGGATTTTTCCATCCAAATGCCTTAAATCAGCTTCTGTGAGGATCCTCTGATATTTTACTGTCCTGCCATTCCATTCCCTGTGATCCTTCAGCAGCTCTTCTTTTTGTTGGCCTAAATTATGGAGAAGAAGAGTGATTTTGTTTTCTTTTAAACAGCAAAAACCTGCAGGAAGAAAGCCGTGCAGAAAGAAACCTGGACTTGAGTTTTTCAGAATGGACTCTTCACACCATGGGGGCAAAGGTATGTGAGCTTTATTTGCATTTGAAATGTGAACAGAACTTTTGTCATGAAGGTCTTAACACTTTCCAGTAAGTTCAAGCCTTTAGAGAATGGCCAAAAGCATCTCGTGTTCTTACCAGGAAACCACGCTGGGATGGATCTTTAAACAGGGCCTCTCCTTGCTGGCTGATTTTTTTTTTTTTTTTAAATTTATTCTGACACATGAAGATGAATCAGGCTTTGCCCCC
>NW_010143422.1:0-277 GCF_000699245.1 Pterocles gutturalis
AAAGAGGGGACACCCTCTTTGAGGCTGGAGGTGGGGGATAGATGCTCCAGACCCATCCAGGGGAGATGGGGAAGAGGCGTTGGAGGGGGGATTCCTGCATGATGGGGGTGCGGGTCAGCCAGGAGAAGGGGGGACAATGGGGGTGCCCACCTGGGTAGGGGACCCATGGGACTGAGGGGCCGCTGACTGACTGCTAGGGCCTCTGGCTCCTTTCGCAGCCACCCCCCGAAAGCAGCGGCGGGAGCGCACGACCTTCACCCGGGGACAGCTGGATGTG
>NW_010143422.1:358-949 GCF_000699245.1 Pterocles gutturalis
TCCAGAGTGCAGGTAGGAAGGGGGGTGACCCCACAGACCCCTGCTTGTCCCCCACCTCCATCCTGGCATACAGGGTTTGGCTGGCAGGGAGGCAAGGGGGCTGGTTTAGGGGCTGGGGACAGTCCTGGAGGGATATCGAGCCTCTGTGGGGTGGAGGATGCTCATAGATGGATAAAGTTGCAGAGGGGGATGGAGTGGCAATTTCCTTCCCCCAGCTGGAGTGTGCCTTCTCCTTCCTCCCTGTGCACTGGGGGGGTTCATGCAGCTCCCAGATCCCAGCTCCTGAGCCCTCCACACCCCTCCCCAGCCCCCTCAGCCTCTCTGAGCCAGGGAGGGCTCCCCAGCATTCCCAGGCTCTGCATCATGCCTTGCCCCGGGGTCCCAAATCACAGGGGTCCCAGGCATCTGGGGCCCCTGCGGAAGCAGTAAGGAATCCTCCCTTCCCCGGAGATCCCCACGTTCCTGGATCAGAGCCAGACTGGGATCCCCTTTCCCACCAGTACAGACTGGGAGCTTCCTCTCCCTTTGAAGGGACTTTGATGAGCAAGAGAAGGGTTTGGCGGAGGGGACCCCTCTCCTGGGGCTGGGCTG
>NW_010143422.1:1036-3433 GCF_000699245.1 Pterocles gutturalis
CCTGGCACAGATCCAGGACCCCCCGACAGCCAGGGCAGGGCAACTCCAAAGCCATCCCCCCCACTTGCCTCCCTAAGGGGCTTCTTGAGGCTTCGTGGTGCCGTGCCCCACCAGAGCATTGTGGCTGGGGACTGGGATCCCCCCATGCCAAATCCCGATCCCCCCATGCCAAATCTCAGCCTTCTCCCCATGAAACCTCTACAGCATCCCCGCTCCCCAGAGACAGCCCCCTTAGTCCCTCCTAAAAAAGTGTGAGATGGGTTTGGGGGGCTGGCCCTGGCTGGGGGTGAGAGCAGAGGGTCTATTTAGAGGGTAAATGAGGCATCTTACCCCCCCCCCCAACCACTGCCTCTGTCCCCCTAATCGTTCCCTCCCTTTCTGATGCTTTATTGTTTCTAATTAAGGGCTTGACTTCAATCGGCCTTAAATGGTGGTTCCTGGGGGTCCCCGGCTGGCAAACAGCAAATAGGCAGTGGCCCCCCCAGCCTTTCCCCCAAAAGTGACCTTATTAAGCAGTTTGATTTGCCCATTTCCACTTATTATTACTGCTAATGATCTCAGGGAGGGGGAGCCGCGGAGCTTTTCTTTGCAGCATCCTGCAACCCTCTGCTCGCCGGGAAACACTTTTAGTGCCCCCTGCCTTGTGAGGTCTCCCTGCCACCATCTTTTTTCCCCCCTTGAGTTTGTCTGTGCATCCCTAATACCAGTTTTTTTCTCTCTCCCTCCCCATCTCTTGGTCTCCAGGTATGGTTTAAAAACCGTCGGGCTAAATGCCGGCAGCAGCAGCAGCAGCAGCAGAACGGGGGCCAGAACAAGGTACGACCGGCTAAAAAGAAGAATTCACCAGCCCGGGAAGTGAATTCGGAAAGCGGGACCAGTGGGCAATTCACTCCCCCCTCCAGCACCTCAGTCCCCACCATTTCCAGCAGCAGTGCCCCCGTATCCATCTGGAGCCCAGCGTCCATCTCCCCACTCTCAGACCCCTTGTCCACCTCTTCCTCCTGCATGCAGAGATCCTATCCCATGACCTACACCCAAGCATCAGGCTACAGCCAAGGATACGCTGGCTCGACCTCCTATTTTGGAGGAATGGACTGTGGATCTTACTTGACACCTATGCACCACCAGCTTCCTGGACCAGGTGCCACCCTGAGTCCCATGGGTGCCAACGCGGTCACCAGTCACCTCAACCAGTCTCCAGCATCCCTTTCCACCCAGGGCTATGGAGCATCCAGTTTGGGCTTTAACTCCACCACCGATTGCTTGGATTATAAAGACCAAACGGCCTCCTGGAAGTTAAACTTCAATGCTGACTGCCTGGATTATAAGGACCAGACATCGTCATGGAAGTTCCAGGTTTTGTGAAGAACCTTTGTTGATACTGAGAGAAATCACGACGAGAACGAACACGCTGGGCTGAACGCTCCAGTTTTAGTCAGGTCTTGGTTAAATTAAAGAGGAAAAAAAAAACTCAATGGACAAACTAAACAAACAACAATAAAAAAAACCCCAACAACGACAAGAGAGGGGGACAGTGTTGGTGTGATCCCGTTCAGACTCATCTCCTGCTCAGGCGCTCTGGAAAAGGAATAATACAAGAGGAAAAATGGAGGAGGATGGCCTTAAACGGACAGATCATCTAGTGAGCAGAAAACAGACAGACCCATCTGTGTTCTTTCTAGTTTTAGGCAACTGTTGGGTTTCTTTGTTTGGAAGAGGTGGGAGATCATCCCGCCTATGGGCCAGTTTTAAAAAAAGAAAAAAAAAAAAAGAAAAAAAAAGTCTAGGTTTTTATTTCTTTTTTTTTTTGTGTGTGCGTGGAAAGATCCTTCACCCAGAGGTTTCCAATGTGTTAGCCAACCCTCGGTTAAAATATTTGGAATGGACAGCATCTCTCTTTTTTCTCCCTCTTTTTTCTCCCTCCCTCTTTCTTTCTCTCTCGCTCTTGAGCTCATCCAACTGTTTCACGCCCAACTTGCTCAAGTTGGCACCCAGAGAACTTGGTTCAGGGCTGTGTGGGTTGTGTGACTGATTGTCCTAGCTGCACTACTTTATTTAAAGATTAAGAAAAAAAAAAACGATAATGTTCATAAGGAGTCAATATGTAGTTTTTAAGAGACAATCAGTGTGTGTCTTATATAAATGGTACATCTGTGGTTTTTAATCTGTGCTAGACTTCAAAACTGTGATCTCCTGTATTGTATGCAACTCTGAACTCCGCACCAGCGGGAGTTCTGCTGTGATTTAAATAGGTTATAATTATAAGTGAAATTCAGAGCAACTGAGTTACCTATTATCATCTTTTAAAAAAAATAATAAAAAAATATATATTAAAAAAAAAAAAAAGAAAAACAAAAAAAACACGATCGCCTTTCACCCGAGGTGAACTGCACTGAA
>NW_010143422.1:3608-3808 GCF_000699245.1 Pterocles gutturalis
GTCGTTTATGCTTGCAGATGTTAACTGAAAAAAAAGATATATATGCATAAACCTTTTTTTTTTTCCTGGATTTGGCAGATATGTATAATTATATTAAAATGGTTCTAGCACACTTGATGGTTGTCTTCCATTTTAATCGCATCCGGCAAGTGATGGAGAGGGGCGATGCCGCCTGCCGCAGGGGTTTCTCGGTGGCAGCC
>NW_010143422.1:3954-4469 GCF_000699245.1 Pterocles gutturalis
GTTACAAACAGATCTTGGATAACATGACCTCCTCCCCTGCAGTTTTCCCGAATCTCGTCATGGGGAGGGATGCGTTTGGGATGCATTTGCTCTGTGCCTTCTTGGGAGGTGACAGTCCCCAGTTGCATTTGGGGAGAGCCCTAAACTTTCCAGGCTGAACCAGGGAGGAGAAGGGGGGAACTGGGAGCCATCAGGCAGGATTGTCTGAGCAGAGGTGCTGGGGAAGGAGAGAGGACAAGTTTTCAAACTACATTTCCATGAGCTGAAGGCACAGCACCCTGGGATGCAGGATCAGGCCCTTCCCAAGCATCCTTGCTCTTGGTGGCTCTTTCTCTGTCCTTGTCCCTCTCTCTTCCTCTCTGCTTCACTGGGCTTGCTTGAGCCCTGAACTCAGTTTGGACTTAAGGCAGCAAAAAAATAAATGGACCTCTGGAAAAAGCGAGAGGCTGAAAAAAAAGCACCCACCACCATCCTGCTCCCTGTCATCGGCTGTTCTCTGATGCTTGTCACCAGCG
>NW_010143422.1:4484-35180 GCF_000699245.1 Pterocles gutturalis
TGGGACCACAGGTGTGTGCCCACCGCCACCCCACCGCGGTCCCCAGGACCAGGGAGCATCAGCACCGCCATGGTGCCTCTCCAGCCGCTGCATCCCAAGGGGTTGTTCCCCTCTGCGGGCACCAGCAAACCCTCTCCTTTCCACGGTAGCATTTATGTCCCCTGCCACCGGGCTTTAAAATAAACCCATCGGCTGTCTCCAAGCGAAGGCGAGGTTTTGATGCTGCTTCGTGTTAGAGATTGTCGGTTGGTCGGTGATTTTTCTAATTTTTTTTTTTCTTTTAATGGGAAGGTGAATGGGAAGGTGCGTGCAGGGGAGGTTTGGGAAGCAGGAGGCAGCGCCGAGGCTGGGGCTGCCGGGGATGGCTCCTCCAGGTCCTCACCGATGGCTGCTCCTGGGCAGTGGCACAGAAAGTTTCATTTCTCTGTTGATTTGATTCAAGCCTCCAAAATTTACCCCCCCCCAAAAAAACCCCTATTCAAGCAAAATACCCTCGGAAAAAGCAAATCCTTGTTGACCTGGGCTGCAGCACTGCACCTGCCTGGAAAAGCTCTTTGTTTCCTGGGCTTTTGACTTTTTTTTTTTTAAGCCTCTTTAAAACCTCTTTTCCCATTTTGCTTTTCCCATCTTATCTTTTACTTTTCTTTGCTGAGTATTTTCCTGTCTGTTAGGGATGAGCTCCTCTGGCTGCAGCTCATTTTTTATCAGAAAAAAAACAATTCATGGCAGGAATTTCTCTGAATTTTACCTGTTTTTTTGCACTTCCCACATTTTCTTTACCTGTTTGTTCCTGATTTTAATTTCAATGGGCGCTTGCGTGGGCAAAGGGCAAAATCCAAAGGTAAGCTGCCAAATGCAAAATATGATATAAAGAACATTTTAACTCCTTTTAATTTTTAGTGTTTTAGATCTCCCTTTGGCTGAATTTGTCTCCTCTGAACTCGGGCTGTGGGAGGCAATTCTGGATCCAATAAAACTGGGGGAAAACCTGGGAGGACCATGTCGGTTTAGTGTTGGAAAGCTGGATTTAGGGGCAAAGAGCTGATTAGAGTCGTTTGATTTGAGGTGCCCCCCTAAAATATACATATAAGCAAATCCTCTTCCTGTTCTGCAGGGGTTACCCTTCCCACCACAGGAATAAAACCCAAAAATTGCAAAAGCAGAAAACTAGGAGGGAAATCCTGACCCCAACCACACTGCCTCAAATTCCGGCTCCATCTCCTCTGCCTGCTCCCTGCCTGCTCCTTGCCAGCACCAGCCCACACTGCCCAGTCTCTCCCCAGTAACCAGCCCTTTCCTGGGGCAGCTCAGCTCCCACCCAGCCCCAGGGAGCCCCAAAACAGGGACAAGTTTGGGGGTGACTGCATTTCCAGGAGGAGCCCGGGGCTGGGGAGCACTGCCAGTTTCCAAGGAGACAGGGGAGAGTTATGGAAAAAAGCCGGATTTATGGAATCACAGCGGAACTTCCACACCTGGTGCTGGGGGTGCACAGGGACCCCCCCAAACCCCCAACTCACAGCACTGATGCTGCCCTTCAGTGGAGTTTGGGGGGGTGGGGGGTTTAAGGATGGAGGGTTGGGGATGGTATTGGTGTTGGGAGGACTGAGTTTGGGTCTGGGAAGGTCACAAAGAGGATTGGGATGGTTGGGTATGGATACGGGATTGGGGTTGGAGGGGCTGGGTGTGGTTTGGGCATGGGTTTGGGCTTGTTTTGGGTCCTGGACCCCATCCATTTTCGGGGACTGAAAGGGAAGCAGGGATACCAGGAGAGCCGCCCACTCTCTGTCTCCCATTTCCCAAAGAGCAGGAGCAGGGTGCAGGGACTGGGGGAGTGCACAGGGCACAGAGCTTCCGCACATGCCCCCACCTCTCCACATACACCCACCCCACGGGTACATGCATCAAGGAAAACTGTGAGTATCTGGAAATGCATATAGCATGGATGCTCGTATCGATGTGTATATATAAATGGGTACAGCATATAAAGGCATATAGAAATGCAGGTCAATGGGTGCATATAGCATAAATGCATATAGTGCATGTCTATAAATGCATGTGGCACCAATGCATACGGCAGAAATGCAGATATTGATGCATATCATAAATGCCTATTGCATGAATGCACATATCAGTGCACATATATACGCATATGTATATAAGCACATATAATACAGATGGGTATAGCGATGCCTATAGCAACCCTGCCTGCAGGTGTAAGTGGCTCTGGCAGAGCTGGGGTGAAGAGGGGACCTGGGGGGGTCAGGGCATAGTGTTGGGGTTGGGCTGGTGGCAGTGCTGTGTGTGGTTAGAAAGAATGAAGGAAAAAAGGACACAGAAGGGAAGGAAAGGAAGGCAGGCAGGAAGGAAGGAAGGAAGGAAGGAAAGAGAGAGGGAAAGGGAAGGGAAGGGAAGGGAAGGGAAGGGAAGGGAAGGGAAGGGAAGGGAGGAAGAGAGAAAGGGAAGGGAGAAAGAGAGAAAGGAAAGGAAAGGAAAGGAAAGGAAAGGAAAGGAAAGGAAAGGAAAGGAAAGGAAAGGAAAGGAAAGGAAAGGAAAGGAAAGGAAAGGAAAGGAAAGGAAAGGAAAGGAAAGGAAAGGAAAGGAAAGGAAAGGAAAGGAAAGGAAAGGAAAGGAAAGGAAAGGAAAGGAAAGGAAAGGAAAGGAAAGGAAAGGAAAGGAAAGGAAAGGAAAGGAAAGGAAAGGAAAGGAAAGGAAAGGAAAGGAAAGGAAAGGAAAGGAAAGGAAAGGAAAGGAAAGGAAAGGAAAGGAAAGGAAAGGAAAGGAAAGGAAAGGAAAGGAAAGGAAAGGAAAGGAAAGGAAAGGAAAGGAAAGGAAAGGAAAGGAAAGGAAAGGAAAGGAAAGGAAAGGAAAGGAAAGGAAAGGAAAGGAAAGGAAAGGAAAGGAAAGGAAAGGGGAAAGGAAAGGAAAGGGAAGGAGAGACAGAAGGGAAGGAGAAATGCCATGCAGTAGATCCAGCTGCTGGTGCTGCCTATGTCTCCCCGCTGCTGTTATTGCTGCTGCACCTCCCTGCTGGGGCAGAGCGGAGGGAGGTGATGGGGGGTGGGGAGAAGAGGTGGTGAAGAGACAGATAAATATATAAATGCTGCACAAACTGTTAAAATCTGCTCTGAGAGTCAATTTTGACTTTTAGGCTCATGAACCATTAATAAAAATTTCCTTATACTCAAATGACTCTCAAATGCTGTGATAGCGGATTACAAACTCCTAATGGAGATGCTGTACGATCAAATATTCTCTAAGCAGCAAGGTCTAACATACCGGGGGTGGCTGGGCCACCTGATTATCAGCTTATCGGCAAATACTTCTTAGTGTGCGATGTGCCGAAAAGAAAGCATCTTCCTCGGCGTGGTCACTTTCCCGTTCTTCATTTAAACAGGTTTGGGAATGGCATCATGTGGTCTGGGGGCCATAGGATGACCTGTGACAAAGATGTCCCCACGGTTGCATACCATACCGTCATGGGGTTTGACCCAGGTTTTGGGTTTTTTCCTGGTTTTGGGTTTTCCCCATTAGAGATTCAGAGTTGGAGGCACTGGTGGGGACTCCCCTTCGGTGCGCAGAGAAAAAAATCATCCTTGGTCTTAAATACCTCCCAGTGACACCCAGCCCTTGCCAGGACCAAGCCACTGGACGTGATGTATGATTACCTGATAACTAAACAATTCAGAAGGCCTAAGTAGCATCATTATAGGGAGAGCAGGAGGCAAGGAGGTGCCTCTGCAAGACCAGAGACCTCCTTACGGAGATCCCTACAGAGCTAATTGCTGGAAAAAACGGACTGTATTCCTGTTGTTTTCTGTTTTCAAGGAGGAGCTGGTTCTCTCCCTGCCTCCCCTCATGCTCACAGGTAGGGACGCTGATATTTGTTCTCGTGTGGATGCTGGCAACAAGAGATGTAATATTTCTGCCAGAGCTGCTGTTGCTTAGAAAATGCTTCGTTTAACCCTCCGTGGGGGGAAACTTGCCCCGCAGAGCCCTTGCCCTGGGAGGGCCTGGGAGCCGGCTGGAGAGGGAGGAGAGGGCACAAGGGAGCAGGGAGGGTAACTTACCTCCTTTTCTGATCTTTAACCTTTCCAATAGGGACAGAATTGTGTGTGTACATACAGCACCTAGCACAAGAGTGGCTGTGGGACTTCCAGCAGTGCTTCCACCCTCTGTCGCCCTTAACAGCAGTTCCCAGCCTGCAGGGAGGTGGTTTAACTCTCACTTTGCTGAAGTAATGAGAGTTTTCATTTCTTGGAGCATTTTTGACTTTCCCATCCCTCTCCTGCACAGAGGGAAGAGGCAGCCCCGGTGCGCACGGTGTGTTTCCCACCAGGGCCAGGTCCTCCTGCACCCTCACTGCCTTTAGAAGTGACAAATTGCTTTTGGACATGTTTAAAGCAGAGGTGAAGGTGACTTATCTTCTGATGTTACTCTTAAAAGCAGTGTCCCTCCATCCATGCAAGCTGGTCCCTCCATGCCACAGTGGTGGAAGGACAGGTAACCATGCTCTGCTGTGTCTCATCGATTTTTGGGGACCCTGTGGGTCACCGTGGCAAGGCATGGTGGTGAATTGATTGGAAATTAGTGATAAAGAGCGTGCTGGAGTTATTTGGAGTTTGGTGGGAACAACTGTGCAGATGCAGCGCTCACTCTGTGGCTTACACTGGTCCCTATATAACTGAGACCAAAATTAGAGCCTCGTTACATGCATTTAATTACTTGTATTGATGCAACTGTATTAAAATAGTCCCTTCATGTCTAATTTCCCAGGAAAAATTCAAGTCCCTGCCATTTCATTTTCAGCTTTGACGGCATCACTGGCAAGAGGCTTCTCTCATCACCATACCATGCAATAATCAAAAGCAAAAAGAGCATGGAGTGGCACCCTGGGGTGCCAAGGGACATGCAAGTCCCTCCTTGCCAGGGTGACTCTGGCACCCATTTCTCACACATATGTCCTAGGGCCTAGATATGATGCAAGAAGGCCATCATGGCTGAGGAGTCGTCCATGTAACTTTCATGCCTCTGCCTGCAGTGCTTTAGTTGCTTCAGCCTTTGCACAGATACTGCAGCAAAGTTGTTGTTACTTGGTCCAAGTCTCTAATATGTGCTGCAAGAAGATGTCTGGTCATTTCTAAGATGTCTGTGGGGCTGAGATTTTCTAAACCCAGGAGCTGAGCCTTGTAGAGTGAATCTTTAGCCCAGCCAGGAAGGGGATGAGTAGAGAGGACCCAGGGACAAGGGCAGTGCTGATGGTAGCACTGATGGCAGGGGCAGAAGCAATTTCCTTTGCAGCCTGTGTTGGCCTGAGGATTAGCTCTGTCTGTGCTGTGTTTGTGAACAATTTTCATGTCAGGATGATACAGCGCCCGGCGAGGGAGTCTGAAGAGACTTCAGTCCCAGGTGTTAGGTGTGCTGGGCTGGGACAAGGCAACAGGGCCAAACAAGGTGTGACCATGACCACACATGGTCATAGGTAGGATGAGCTGAGCCAGGAGGTTGGCATTCCCATGTCAAACACAGCCCCTCGATGGAGCATGGGGCAAATCAACCAGTTGTGTCTGGCACTTGGGCACCGAAGGGTTGAGGTGTTACAAACGCAGGAGATGGGCTGAGCTGCCCGGGGAGAGGGAGTTCGAGACAGGAATCCGCTGTGTGACCCAGCACCGGAGACGTGGAGGTCTCTTGATAACCAGAGAGTCCAGTGATGCTCATGGGCTCATACTGGGAATCTGCAAGTGTGACTGTCCCCATCAGTGTTAACAGACAGCCTCTTTACACACTCTGCAGTTTTGTAGGCAGTGATTAGGTATTACACAGAGACAAATTATTCACGGAGACCTGGCATGATGTGCTTATTTTTTCTTTGCCTTCAAATCACAGAAATCCACAAGCAGCATCACTTCTAGACCCAGCCATACCAGCTTGTTCTGGGAGCATTAAAATTAAAGCAATTAGGTTTCCAGTGACTTAGGCAAGAAACCAAACACATGACAACAACAGGACGAATGGAAAACTGAGGTTTGGTTTCAGGCTGGAATTCATCTTTCTTTCAGTTTGTACCTGGAGCAACATGATTGACACAACTTTCCTGTGTCAGGAGAAGGGAGGGAGGGGGTTGTCCTGATGAGATCTAATTTCCTACCTGTTTACTGTAGGCGTTAGCATAATGATCACCCTGCAAAGAGTGGTTAGCATATGCTAACACCACTTCTTGAACCCGTTAAAACACAAACCCCACACAGACTGCTGCTGTTTGCAGAACATCTCTTCCTCCTGATTGCATCCCAGCGGATGCTGCCAGAGCAGCCCCCACACCTGAGATGGCTGGAAGCCTCTTCCAGATGTAGTCAAGACAGGATGCAGAGAGATAAACACAAACTGTTTTATTTTCACCCACAAGAAAGAATCAGAGGGCTGGAAAAGGTTCTAAAGGTCCTTTAGGGGTCATTTTCCATTTTAGTTCCTTGTTCAGTGTGGGAAGAAAGGGACCCGTATTCCTGGGCCAAGTGGCAATAGCAGCTGACAGATTTTTGTAGCAATGTGAGTAGGAAGAGGGGCAAGAACAGTGGTTCAGTCCTCCCCAGTTTTCTGAACCCAAGCAGGATGCTTCACCACAACTTTCACCAAAGCAAATTTTCATTTACAGAGTGATGATTTACAGCCCCTCACCCTCACATGGTGGGAAGTTGAGCTTATTTGTAAATAATTTGTTTTCAATAAGGACAGGCAGGAGTGTGCCATTGTTTTGGAAGAGTTTCTTGATGGTTGAATTGCAAAAAAAAAAAAAAAAAAAAAGATAAAGGAGAGGGATGCAAGGCAGACACAACCGTGCTATTGCCAAAGGGTGGAAGAGAATTGCAAGGTTTGAGTATCCAAGCAGCGAGGTGTCAGCAAACAAACCCCGGCTGTTTCACCTTTCAGCAGATCTGTTAGTCACTTGGCTTCCACAAACAAGGTCAGGATGTCCTTCCCCACCTCCCCCTTTTTGGTGTCTCCCACGTGTGTTTTCACAGGTTGGCAGCCACCGGCAGCAGTCATGCATGCGAAAGAGTTACTCCCCCTCCACATGCACATTTCATGGATGTATTTTAATAGCCTGGGTGACTCGGATAGCTTAGAGACCAATCCCACATCTCTGAGGGGATGGGAATATTCAGGGAAGGACCCAGGGAACGGAGGAGTCAGTAACCTCTCCCCAGGGATGGAGCAGCCCAGCACGCTGGAGATGCTCCCTGCCCTGGGTGCCTCTCTGCCTGTACAGCTCCAGCGCTGTGAAGAACTGCATTTTTGGGGGTGGCAGGGTGTATTAACCTGATCTGTGTAGCTATCTGAAGAGATAACAAGGGCCAGAAATGCAGCATGGGTGGTAATTACACCTTGTGACTAGGTGGAGTCCATCATGAATCAGAGACGAGTGAAGCAGCGAGCTGGCAGGTCCCCTCTCTGGATTTGGCCAAGGAGCACCTCTCTTTCTTGCGTGCTGGATGATATAGCTGCAGGTTTCACAAGGGTTCCTCAGGCAGCAGGGCATGCTCTTAGGAGAGCTATTACTAAGGGATTGCAAACATCACTAGTCTTCAAGCCTTGGACATGTCGATGGGATTCCAGCACAGCTGCTAAGCTCCATATCCTGCAAGACATGGGTCACTTGCTAAGGTCCATGCAGTGGCTGCCTTTTTCTTTCAACAGTAGCTATTTTAGTGTCTTTTGTAGCAATGGGAACACTTATGAGGGCTGAGAGTCTCTCAGGTGTGATGATACTTAGAGCAGCCTCCCAGCAGTCTCACTTCTTGTTCTGGTTTGCAGCAGCATTCTTTTAGATCCCTCAGTTGCTCACAAGCCTCATTATTTTTCTGTTCCTATGAAGTCAAGCCAAGGTACTGAGAGACCTTCTGAACCAGCTCGCTGCCATCTGAACATTTTAAAGCACTTTTTCCTTTTCCTCATCCAACCGTTGTTGGCAATATAGGGTAAAAGTGGACCTCAAATGAAGTTATGTGGTAAAGAATCACCAAATATCCCTGGTCAGCTATGGGTGCTTCAATCCTTTAATGATTTCTTGTAACCAGTATTTCTTAGCTTGCTCATAAAACACCATATGGGGTGGTGTCAGAGCATGCCAGACTCAAGGTGTACTACATGTAGTGCTTGTCCTGTGGCAGCTGGGTGGGACATTTGCAGATGGAAGCGATACTGGTTTAATGAGATTTGTTCTTGACAAATTCGTGTTGGCTGCTTCTTGTTAGACAGTATTCTGCAGAGTTATAGAATATAAAAATTACAGAACAATTCAAGTTTGAAAGGACCTCTGAAGGTCTCCAGTCCAAGACTGCTCAAAGCAGAGCTAACTTCAAAGTTAAATCAGGTTGCTCTGGTCAAATTTTGAATATCTCAGAGGACGGAGATTCCTCTCAGCTTCTCTGGTCCCTGCCCCAGGGTTTAACCGCTCTCATGGAGGAGAGTTTTTTCCCATCTGTCCCTTGTTGCAATGTGTCTGTAATCAAAAGGGAGCCTGAGGGATTGCTGTCACCTCCTGCACAAGCCCAGATCTCCAGTGGAGTGAGGGGTCCCTGGCCCCAGTTCCCTTGAGAACTCCTCTCTTCCACCCCAAATGTCCTAATGATCCTTCACGGTGTCTGGAAGTCCTGTGGGACAATTGTGAGCCCAGGGATTCCTATTGCACAGCCCTGGCCCAAGGACAGTAGAGATGATCTCAGTGCCTGTTGTACCTTGAGTTCATGTTTCCCAGTAGTGGTGACTCTGTTCCCCATCACTCCTGTGGAAGATCTTTCCTTCTGCTCTCTGTGTGGCACATGGGACCCTGATGCCGCCCTTCTTATTCCGAGACATCATTGTGAGGTTGGTTCTGCTGCTTGGGACATTGTCCCATGCCCTGGCCATGTCTCACAAGTGAGCCTGTACCTGGTTAGGGACTTGGTGGCATCCGCAAGGCAACGTTATGATGCCAGAGTTCCCACCTCTGTACTGTAAACACCTCTTGCCTCCCCTCCTCTAAATTTTGTGTAACAAATGGTGCCTCATTCTGCCAGGGTTCCCTCAACTCATCAATGCCTTTATCAGCTACTCCAGGATCCATGGAGATGACGTTTTACTCACTCCTCTTCCCTTTTCCCCATGAGACTGTTAAGATTTCTGTTTCTCGTATTCATCTCCATGGTCAGCTGCCTACGCAGATGCTCCCCTGCTTGTAGGAGGCTCTTTGTCTAGAAATCCAGCATCTCCAGCAGTCTGAGACCCACCTGTTTGCTTTCTTCTCTAATTGCTGAAGGTTCTGTCATTATCCTGTACTTGCCATGACTCACACTGAATGCTGGCACCCATCACGCTTATTTTGCCCTTTCCTGGGTAGGAACAAGACAGAAGATCATATTTTGGGAAGTTAGACACCGGAACAGGTTGCCCAGAGAAGCTGTGGATGCCCCATCCCTGGAGGGGCTCAAGGCCAGGCTGGATGAGGCTTTGAGCAACCTGGGCTAGTGGGAGGTGTCCCTGGCCATGGCAGGGGGTGGCACTGGATGATCTTGAAGGTCCCTTCCAACTCAAACCCTTCTATGATTCTATGAACTTGAGCAGTTTTTAATTAAGCAGCTGGTTTCCAGTGACACTGCTGCAGTGGCCGTCCCAGTAGGGTGTTCCCAAGGCTGCTTCCAAACACCTCCTTTGACGTCTCCAAGCCACTGTGGAGACTGACATGGGTTGCCCCATCCTATGTCTCTTTTGGCTTCCCAACAATGTTTTTATAATGTAAGGTAAGGTCACTGAGGGGTGACCTAATTAATGTTTATAAATACGTGAAGGGTGAGTGTCAGGAGGATGGAGCCAGGCTCTTCTCTGTGACATCTAGTGATAGGACAAGGGGCAATGGGTTCAAGCTGGAACATAGGAGGTTCCGCTTGAGTATGAGGAAAAACTTCTTTACAGTGAGGGTGACAGAGCACTGGAACAGGCTGCCCAGAGAGGTTGTGGAGTCTCCTTCTCTGGAGACATTCAAAGCCCGCCTGGATGCGTTCTTGTGTGATCTGATCTAGGTGTCCTGCTCCGGCAGGGGGATTGGACTAGATGATCTTTCGAGGTCCCTTCCAATCTCTAACATTCTGTGATTCTGTGATACTCTGAAGGTCTCCCCATTTCTTATCTCTCCTCAAAGTTTGGGAACTGTGGCTTTTCTCATTAGAGAGTTGTATAGCTAAGTATTAAAACAGCTGTAGTAGCTACTCAGATACTGCTGTAATGAATAGATATATTCATAGATACACATATCTGTATTCTTTACCATTAATTTAGTAGTGGTTTGCCTGCATTCACCCACACTTAGGTATGCACTGAAACCTGCTCCCCTCTGGCTTCCCCTTCGTTGCTGTGGAGTAAGCTGCATGCTTGATGTCCTGAACCAGCAAAACTCAGTGTCTGCCTTGCTGATTTCCAAATAAGTCACTGCAAGTGCCAGTCCATGGGGATACTGAGTCCTTTTCTGTGAATCAGGATTTATTTGCTTTTGAAGTGTTAATGCTAGAGAGGAGGAAGGAGATGTCTTCCTCAGATGCCTTAAGGAAGTCATTTACTATTTTAATATGTTGCTGTGGATTAAGAGGACTGCTGAAGGGCAGAATGGCAGCCTCCTCTTTGCTTCAGATGACTGGCTCCGTAGGTGGTGGTCATTAGAAAGGAGAAACAGCTCCATCTATCCTGTGACTCCAGCTGTAGGGAGCCATAAAGCTGTTTTATATCACACCAGGATTTCTATGCAGGTTGTGTCAAAGCCTGGACAATTCTTTTTGCATTCCTGTTTCTAACACATTGCCTTTCCAAGCTGTCTACAGGCCTGATGCTCTTATTCAGGCTTTCAGTATCTCATGTCCTAATTATTACAATGTCCTTTCCCCTGGCCCAGACAAATGTGGTATGGCCATCTCTCATTCATTCAGAATGCGGCTGCAGAAATCAGACACCTCACTTTCTGCCTCAGCCGTGCCGTGACACACTTTTACGAAACTCTCCCCAGTTTATTACACTAAAAATAAGGCTGATGGCCTTCACTTTCCAGATCTCACTACCTCACTGCATACTAGGTCAGCTGCTGCCTCTGATTAACTTGTGATGTTTGTCTCAACCTCTACTTGAAACCTTTTCATTTAAGGGCCTTTATACGCTTTCTCAATGTGCCCATCGTGTATGGGCAGAGACGCTTTCTAAGGAACATCCACTACCGTATGCTAATACTTTCCTTAAACAAAAGAGGGGGTTTACTCTTTTTTTTTTCTTTTTTTTTTTTTTTTTTTTTTTCCTCTGTCATTCCCACAAACCTTGTTCATAGTTGGGTTTGGGCTTACTTTTGGATGCCTTTAGTTTGCACCTTTGCAGGTACTGTATTGTGTGGTTCTATGGACAAAGACCCCTGTTTTGTTGATGTTTGCATGTTAATCAGAGCAACATACTCGTAGACTGTGATTGGGCAGCTGAGATGCTGGGTTAACACAGTAATTGAATTAGGTGGAAAGATCTATACAAAGTAATGAACCAGACAGAGAAGAGACAGTCATCTATCTGCTGGAACAAAAATAAGAGAAAAAAAAAATAAAAAAGATAGTAAAAGTGAAGGAATCAGAGGAAGGAAAAAAAAGAAAGGATGGAGCTGAGGCACGGGAAGGATTGAGATGATTAACAAGAGGGGATTTACAAAATCACAGGTAGGGGGTTCTTGCAAATCAATTTGTTACTTTTTTTGTTTGATGGGTGCACAATGCATTAAATCATTTGCATAACATTCCCAGGCCCTCCAGTTTAATCCTTACAGTTCTGAAAGATTCTTTGTTTGAAGAGGGTTATATTCTCCAAAGAATTTAGGGCCAGGTCTACAAGGAGGTTTAGCACCAACTGGTTTCTTCTTTTGTCTGTGATGGGAGTTACACCCTAATTAGGATTTAAATATTTAGCCTTCTATGGAGTTTGGACTTTGTTCTTCTTTATTGTATTTGTGGAAGGTTGATATTTCATTTGTCTGAAATAAGAAATGGAAGAAACATCATTTAAGGTCAAAAAATTTGCTTGATTTCTTCCTGGGCTCCAGTTCTGGGGAGAATTTAACATTTTATGATTAGTTTTATTAAAATGCTGAAGTTTGCAAAACAAAACAATGTTTTGGGACATAAATTTTTTTTAATTTTTCATTTTGAACTGGTTAAAATAAAATATTTAGGCTGTTCTGATGGTTTTTTTCCCTGAAAATGTTTCAGGTGAAACCAGTTTCTGAGATATGTGACTTACCGTGGTCCCCCTGAAGCTTCAGGGTTTGGAAACACGCAAAGTATTTGCAAGAAAAATGTGTATTTCTGCTTGTTAGGAACCAGAACTGCATATCAGTCAGCATAGTCTTGAGATGCAGGCTTTTCGTTGGATGTGGCTTTTTGAGAATTTCTCACTTCACCCACTTTCTTCCTGGTTTTGACTTAGCAGAGATAATGCCACATATCTTTGAGGGAAATTTTTACAGAAAGGAAAATAGGTAATTAACTAAACAACTAGTAAATTAAATAATTTTTGTCACCGTAGTATTTGATGTATTTTTGTCTGCCAGCTACTCTTTTTGTCTGTACATGTATGCCTGTATTTATCTGTGGGAGCGGACACAGCACTGTTCTAAAGCAAGGACTGTATGTGATTCATTGTGTCGTATGACACAGGATTGTTCTTGTCTCAGCAGGATTGTGCACTCTCAACTTTTCATCTCTCATATGTCCATATTGGTTTCATCCACATCCAGCTGTTTTTAGAGGGAAAAGGCAAGAAAAGCAAACACAAACAAAACTTGCAACTCCTTCTGATGTTCTTAAAAGCAACTCCAATGAAACCCTATGAAACATTATCTGCTGAGTCAAACCAGTTCTAAATTATGTCAGAGGGCTGATTATTACAGGGCTTTTCAAATCCTGTCTGTGTAGTCCTTACTGTACTCTGGATTCTCTGCTAATCCTACACCTGCTCTTATTGATTCCACTCTATGTAGGGATATAGGCAATGCATTCTGTTTACTGGTTCGTTAATAAGTCTGGACATGAGCTACTATACCTATACAGGGTGTTTAGCACTTGAGAATACAGATGAAATCTGATGAAGTTGTAATGGAGGTAAAAAAAATAATTTTAAATTGCAGATTGGCTGTTCTAAGATCTGTGTAGTGCTGGTTTTGCTTATTTTTAGGTAGCGTTGGAGGAATTTCTCAGAGGAATTAAATTTGATGTCTTTGAATGTTGCTTATACACATAACTATTAACTGTTTCTTCTGTAGCTGAATGCTCAGGGGGAATGTCTTTGTGCTGTAAATAGTACCTGCTTTTGGAGGGGTTCTTTTCATTAACACTGAAAGGCTGTTTATTTTTCCCCTTTAAAAAAAGGGAAAAAAGAAAGAAAAACAATAAAAAGTGCATATACCCTGAAGCTGCGTATACTGACTTAGAAATATATTGAAGGCCTAGCAAGTTAGAACACCTTGCATGGTAAAATGTTGACTAACTTGTAAAAGAAACATTTTCTTGTTAAAATGTTGTGTTTGCACACAAATGTTTCTGTGTATCTGCACACACACATTCTACTAGATATAGGAATATCTATTATCTGAAAGAAGTTAAAATTATTTTAACTTTATTCTTGTTACATTATTTTTTGCCTTTACAATGCAGGATTATTAAAAAATGAAGTCATTGTGGCTTCCTCCCAGCAATGTTTTCAGTAACCAAACTCATAAACATATTATAGAAAGAGAGATGGGAGACAGATCATATTAGCTACATGACTTCTGGAATGTGATCACAGATACAATGAAATTAGCTTTCACAATGACTGTAGCCTGAACCTCTCCTTTACTTGCTGACTTTAAACTTCTTTACACTGATTATATACTTGAGTGACAATATGGAATTATAGTCTGTCATATGATTATATAAAAATAAATTACCAGGCTGATAGGTGAACTGCTAATGAATTGATTGGTGTCAATTTCCTTGCATATCCTCTTAACCTTGACAATGCAAAGTAGCAGAACTTAGCTAAAAAATGCTTAAACTAAGTCTAATTATCCTGCATGTACCAGGGATAAAAGTATGTTCATAGACAGATAAATGCTCCAGGTAACATGCAGTAAATTGTTAAGCTGAGATGAATTGACTACAAATCTGAAGATTTACTCCTGGCTTGTCCGAGTGTAACCAGGATCAAAATTGGGTGATGATTGTTTAAAACATGAAACTAGATTTTATGAAGTATTGATTTTTAGTGTAACTAGTATCTTTGAGAATGGAGAACTAAAATGAGGCTGAGTATAAAATTTTCCCCTTCAGGATAGCAGAATTTTAAGATCTCTTATCTCACATTTTGTAGAGGTGGGGTGGGAGCTGAAGCTGGATGAGAAACAGCAAGCAAGAGAGCTGAATATAATATTAAGGTTATATCTGAATGTAATATTCTAACAGAATATCTAATAATTTCTTGGTTCTGTAATCCTGGCTCTTGAATTACGTCGTTGGTCTCTTTGTTGTTATCTCTCATTGTAGAAATTAAGCTCTCTGGAACAAGGACCTATTATTTTATTTGTAACTACGATGTCTCTAAGGATGGATAAATAGTACTCTGATTGGAAGGCAGAGAATTCCATGTTTTCAAAGATACAGAACTTCAACCCTGGATTACCTTTGAGGTGTTGAATCCTTTATCTGTCGTTACCCCTTCAATTAGCTCTGCTTTTTTTGGCATTGTTCCAGAGCTTAGTGTCTGGTGCTTTCTGGTACTGAAAACTCTCATCTTTGGTATATAGATTAAGAGTTAAAGTGCAAAAGAAACAAGGTTAGATCTAAAAGTCCATAATCCTGATCTGAAGAAGAGCTGATTCTTCTGGGTCTGAAAAAGAATTTTGGGAGATTAAGCAGTATTGATGCAACCTGGCACAATGATTTGCTTCCAAATAAAACGTTTGTCTGATATGAATAAAGCTAATCATTAACACTTCAAGTAAGGGACAAAACAGTGTTACAGAGCATGTTCACCTTGCCTTCTGTTACTAGGATTGCAAAGCTATGAGGTTATCATTCTTGACTCCCTCTTGTAATCAAGACCACAGACTCGTCATGAGAACAGTTCAGCAATCAAACAAAAGGTGAAGCTCCACTGCAGCCTAAGCCAGTCTATGTCAGGGTCCCCTGTGTCCCTCTTAACACCGTACTCAATAGTTGTGTTCCCCCTTTCTTCTACCATTAGGGTTATGTGCCCCTGTGGTCAGCTGGTTTAGAAGTATAAACCAGCAGGCAGGTTGAGTAATGCAAGAGGGGCAAGAAAATCTGCAGCTAGAGGCAAAGGAGACAGGAGGATCCTAATACCTGTGACTTGTGTCAGACTGTGTTGCTGTGGCATTAGATTTTCTGAGGCAGTTTATAATAAAACTCTTTCTCTCAGTTGGTCCAGAGGGTCCAGAGCTGTGTATATCGGATGTCTGATGTGAAGCGACATGACTGCTCTTCTTCCCATCGTCTTCTGTCAAAAAAACAGGCGATGAAGCCAATATAAACTCAGGATTCAAGTTTCTTTACTCTTCTTCCATACCTGTTTTGTCTTGTTAGTTTAAGTCACTGCTATGAGGGGCTTGAGAAGAAAAATGTTGGTATGGACAGGATGCACTGAGCTGAAGTCTCGTTAATTAGCCCTCTGCCAGCTTCCCGAAAGACTCTGGAAAGAAGAACATGTCTAGCAACTACGTTCACAGAGGTCAGCATAGTTTTCGAGTGCCTCTTAGGCAAAACACAGCTAAATGTGTAAGCTGGCATTGTTTGCATGCTTGGATTTTGCTAACTCTCCTCAGAGCCTTAGTATAAGAAGGTTGAAATCACTGAGTTTTCTGGAGTTCTGCCATTTTACTCACTATCTAAATTGTCCCAGTGACTTTAGCATGCACGAGAACATGGACAAGGCAGATCTGAGTATAATAAAGGGGAGAAGCTATGCCAAATCGGCACCTGAATCAAAAAAGAATTTAGTCATCTGGCATTTGTTTCACTTGTCAGTTAAAAAAACAATTATGTAATTAGTTCAGATAACATACCTACAAAAAAACTACAAAAGCATCAGTAGGGTTACAACGCTGGAAAGGTATAAGGTTTACATTTTTCTTTGCAAGTACTCTGGAACCACGGGGGAAATCCACATGCTCACAACTGCTGACCAAACACTTATAACTTAAGTAATTGTTTGAGAGAGTGTATATAATCAGATAGCAAACTTCCTAGAGAGTTGGTTAGCACACAAAGTAGCCTTTCTTTTGGAAGGTTTTTAAAATTAATTTCAATGGGTGAGAAAAGCTGGCTGATGTTTTAGAACTGACCAAGTGCTGATATAAAAGCTGTCTCATCCACAGCCCTTGCAAATGTTGAACATTCTGTGGTTTTAGATCTCTGGCGAATTTTCTGCTATAGCTATATAGCAGCCTAATATTCCTGTCAGAACCAATTTGCAAATGACCCATAAACCTAGAAAGAAACTAGAGCTGAAAGGGTGCTCTGGGCAGCAATATTGTTCTCTTCAGTGACTTTTTGTCTGAATTTGAGACATAAAGTTTTCTGGATGCAAAGTCTATTCAAACTTAATAAGAGATCAGGATATGTGGAGGAGTAAATGTTGTCTTATTATGAAAAACAGTTAACTGTTATCATATAATAATGAGACTATTGGCTTCCATAACTTTTGGTCTAGACAGTGGACAGAGTATTTTTCAGAATCTGTCTGAACAAGAGAGATGTCCAGAAGATGAAGAATAGGACGTACTATTCATTACATCTTGGCTATGCAGAGTTAGCCAGCCAGCTCTAGAGTGGCAAATGTAATGATTAATAAAGTTTTACATGAATTGGTCAGTGGTCTTGGGAAACTTCCTCAGGTTACACTGGCTAAAACCTACACGCATGATTGAAATTCATAGTTTGTCTGCAATTATACTTAAGGCACTTGAACCAGAGGTGAGGGGGTACCCTTTTGCTGTTTTATGTGTTCTGTAAATTAATAAATAACTTCAAGCCACCAGCAGCTTGAATCCTCTGGAGAGATTTCTCTTGACTCCAGGGAGCTTTGGATGAAACATCAGAAAAGATGCAGGATTCTTTGGCAGTTCTTCATAAAGCTGTTCAGAAAGACTTTGTGCAAGTCAGTCTGAGAGAACTATCTGACAAATGACAGTGTGTGAAAATAAATACTAAATATCCCTGTTACTCAGGAACCTTGAAACTTAAAAAAAAGGACAAAGAGTGTATGAAATAAATTAAATATTCTTTAAAAATATAGCTATGGTTCTGGTGACCTGAAGGAACCATTCCACCTGTACCTTCTAGTAATGTGTAACCTCTGCCTCAGTTTTTTTTTTCTCTGACTGGGAAGTTCAACTGGATGAATTTTAACTTACTTTTGAAAAGGAGAGAATCACTGTATTCAAAGCTATTCAGAGATTGGGATTGAAATGTCATAAAGTTTGTGTTTGTCAACAACAACACTTTTTTCTTTGTTAACAGCATGTCTGTAGGCTGATTGTCCCCCAAATAAGATCCTTGGCCCATGAATATGTGATAGGAGGAAGGATAGTCTTCTATTAAAGATACTGCACTCAAGCATTTGAGGTTTGGCACAGGCTTTCTTAAGTCTTTTAATGAATGTGCTGTTTAATTGCTTTGTACCTTATCTTTCCATGATTAAAAGTGAAAGTGAGAACACTTGCAGTACTTATGATATTCAAAGAATAGCTGAATGAATGCATGTGAGGTAATCAAATTTTTATGAGATTATTGGCCCCATAGAAATCAATGGTAGATAGATGTAATTATCATTATGAGATTGATGTAAATTTGATGACAATTATTTCTAAAGTAAAAATAATTTAAACTTCACAAATTAGTTATGGAAATGTTAATAATTTCTCTGCTTTTGAATGTTAACAGTTGGGCACACCATTATCTGTTAGAATTCAGGGAAATAGGGGAAAAAGACATCTCTGACACATTTTTGATGGATGAGGCACAATAGAATAGTATCATGAGTGCTGATACTTTTCAAATCATTTATTCAATAAAAATTCCTGACAAGATCTGCTATTCGTCATGTTCGTAACTCTAATTCAATTAATGCTTTTTTTTTATAGTGACAGTTCAACGGATGAAGGTGGCCAACAGCTTGTTGGAGACTGAAGAAGATTAAGCAATTATGTGAAAAAGTGTCTTCACCACATTCAATAATTATCATAAAATCACACCACTTGTAATCCTGAGCACTATTTGATGACCTACTGTAGTTGGGAAGAACATCTTTTAATTTATTGATGTGACCATATTAATCTAGCCTATCTTCGTTTTCAGGGACCTGGATGTTCAGCATATGCTAGTGGCTCTTTTAGGCAGTTCTTTTATTCCTCTAGAACATGATGTAGCCTTAAGAGAAGGTTTCAGCTGCTAGTAGACTATGGAAAGCAGAAAATTCAGCGTGAACTCTACCTCTCTGTGAGCTTTAGTTTTATTTACAGCCAAAATATTCCTTTAGCCAGGCTAGTGCATCATCTAGAGAAGGAAATGTTTTTTTGAATGCTCCATTTATCAGTAAAGACTGGGCTTAATAACATATTTATGAGCAGGGGCTGTGGTTAGAGTTGGTTGCCAAGACCAGTAACACTCGACTTTTTTGCCTCTCTCTGTTTCTTTCTGACTGCCAGTCCTTGATTATTTTCTACTTCTGGTTATGTCTCCATGAAAAAATTACTGCCAAGCACATTGGGCTGTCTATTTGTAGCCTGTTAACTACTGCATAGTAACTGTCCATATGCTCACTCTTACAATGTGATAAATTTGATGGTGCTTACTCCTTAGAGAAAGTGAGGAGGAAGGTGTACACATGGGCAACTAATGTACAACAAATGAAGGACAGTTATCTTGCCTTGTGGGAATTGACCTATGTAACCATAGTTTTTACTTCTTTTCTGCACTTCTTAGTATGTGTATTTTTTTCATTCACCCACACACATGGAGTGAAATTAAACCCGTGTGTTTCTTTGGTGTGATCCCTGTGTTTTGAGGACCTTAGAACTTGCAGTGCATGAACAAAATATAATGGACACTTTTATGACTTGAGCTGACTGTGAAAGCAAATGACCCTGTATAGTAGGGACATCACAGTGTTGTTTGGCTTCATCTCTATTCTCTGTGTTTTTCCCACCAACCATATTTGTTGCAAAAGGATTTTCACTGCATGTAATTCTGGTACCTTTGTCTTAACTGGGTCTAAGTCTGTTCTGAAGTTTCATTTTAACATGCAGTCTTCATCTCTGGCTTCTGACTTACATAAACCCTTTCTGTAGCAAAATTATTAGATCCTATACCCTCAGCTTTCCACTTTTCCTGTGCTTGTGTGGTCTCTCTGATGTGTATGGAACGTGTTCTTTCCATCAGTGGCTTATCACATCTTGTTTTCTTTTCTTATGGAAGGTACTGCCATCTGAAATGATATGTTTGGGACACTCTTATAGCTTATGCACAAAAGAGCTCGCAAAGAAACCAGTGGCACTGTATTATGCTGTTGCCCCTTATGTCAGTGGGGAGAGTATTCCCAGTGTCCAGAATGGCCTATCTTTTTTTTTCGCTCGTGAGATGAACACGGCCAGAGAAAGCTTGAGAAAAGGCTACCGTACATGTTGAGTGCAAATGTAGAACTACTGCTAGGAGCATCCAATCAACTAACCTCTCTGCATCACTGAGCAACTGGCAGACCTGGACTGGCAGACTTGGACTTTTTCATATGTGTCTGTATTTGGAGTATATCTTCCAGGAAGTAGTGCAAGAGAATGCTGGTACTATATGATCGCGTTTGAGGCTGCCTGAATAGTAAGAGATGGTAGTTTTGCTTTCATTTGGTATCCATTAGGCATTATAGGAATAACAAATTATTAGTAGGCAACTTAAATGTTCTACAGCATAGTAGCATCTAAACATTGTGATCCTCGGAATCTTTAATGTATGTGTTGTAAAGAGCAGAAACAACTGAAGAAATACTTATTGGATATTAAGCAGAGGGTGCAAAAACAAGAAATAGGCAACACTGGAATTTGCCGTAGCTGATGATATAATCATTCCTAACTTATTTTTCCTATCACCAGAAGCAGCCCTATTACAGTCTGAATTGTGTCATTGGAAATACTATATTGATCAAGTTCCCTTGAACAGTTATTGGCACAGCTATTGTTGCATGAGTTATCTGTGCTGCTGAAACTGATGCTGATCATTGGCATCTGATAACAAAAATGCATCTCCGTCTCTGAAGCCAGCTAGTTGATTGTCAGTATAGAACAAATTTAACTCAAAAATTAGATGCAAGCTATCACATGTTTTAACATCCCTGGCTGTTTTGAAACCATTAAAGCATTACAGGCTGAGTCTAAGTTTCCTTTTTCATCTCATAAGTAATAGCACTTCTTGAAGTCATTAGTGCCTTAGCCTTTCAGGCATTAATTGGAGTTTGGTGAACAGACACCCAAATACCTGACGTGAAGTATGATACAGAAGGACAATTGATGCTCTCAAAGAACTTTGCTAAGAGCAGAAGGAGAAGGTGATTTTTGAGTTTGATTCCAGAATGACATCAAGCCACTAAAGCAAAAATACCATAAATTCTAGTGTCCTCTTCAAACAGTCAATTTTAAAACCGCTGCTAAGTATGATTCCTATCTTTCTTCGCTATTGCAGGATTATTTCTGTATGATTTTGGCAATTAGTCTAGTCATAAGTAGGATTCTGATTCAGCAAGATCAGCTACACAGCTAGGAAGGTCACTTTAAAGCATCCACCATCTTTTATTCCTTTTAAAAAAGCCTGAAACAAGAGTAGGTTTTTATGCCCCTACTTGTGTGCTATATTTTAAGTAGAGAGTTAGGTTCTGTTATAGCAATATTCAAGCAAAAATCCATCAATTCTTTGCCCTGGTTTGGTTCTAATAACTGTTACAGAAGGGCAGTTAACTATCATGTCTATTGTGCAAGAAAGCCGCCTTACAAGCTCCACAGCTGTGTGACTGCTAAAAGCTTTAGTCACTATTAAAACGTCAAGGAGGTTTTTTGATTGAACTTTCCATCAGGATGTCTCTGGAGACACAGACAGGTGACATTCAGTCTTAAAGAAGGCTCTATTTGGAGATTATAACACTAAAACATATAGCTTGCTTCAGTACTGCAAAATCAGTGCTTTCAGAAATCTGAGCCTGCTTTTGTTCTCACTGATGAAACTATGCACTGGCTGATGAAGATAGAAAGGTATAGCCTCCATTGGTTCAACCTCTAATAATGCCTTTGGCTTCTAATCATACTCTGTTAGCCTTAGTAGACTTTTGCACCAGCTGAGGTTCTCTTTTAAAAATTGGTTTTCTGTCTGTATTGGACTAATGGATCATGCCTGCCGTGGTGGTATATGAAGACGAACCAAGAATGCTGATCCTTTGCTTTAGACATTGTAAATGTAGACTAAAACGTGAATTGAAGGTGTGGTAGTAAAAAAGTCCCAGCAGACTGATGCATTGTACTAATTTTGTCACTTTTATTTAAAAGCTTTGAGAAAATGACTTGTTTTAGAAGAGGACAAATTACATGGAAAGAAAAGGGAGAGATGAGGTCAAAGAGGAGAAGCATCAGCAGCTCTAATGGAGTGGTAGCAAGATAAGAGCACCTTAGTTTCTATATTGTCGTCTGTCTTGTCTTGGATGTGATATGGTATGTGCAAGGAGGGAAATGAGGCATGGGGCATCATTTCTTCGTGAATATTTTATCCCTCATGCTCTTTCAACATCTTGATACAAGCCAGAATAGCTGTCAGGTACCTGTGTCTGAATAGGCTCAGGAAGTCATCTCTGTGAAAAAACAGCTATACTGAGTTTTTGTCAGCTGAAAAAAATGTAGTGTCCTTGCTTAGTGCGAGCTCACACTAAAGTTGCTTAGATATCACAGCTGGTGTGTGTCTCTATAGTTCCATTTGAGACCCAACATTATAATAACCAGAGGATAAAAGCAGAATTGAAAAAATTAACACAGTAGTTACCTAGATGCATATGTGAAAGACCATGTAAAAGCGTTACAGAGTGACTCTATATAGTAATTCAACCATTATACCAAAACTGGTAATGAAAAGAAGTGTTTTGTGTTATTACATAACAGACGGCCCTGAATTCCCTTAACAAAAACCAATACATAAAATAAAGAGAATCATTTATTGTTGGAGGTGGAATTCTTTTCAGGCACATTCGGTATGGATAATTTGAGTTTATCAATGGCAGCAACAAAAATAAAAAGCCAAGCTAACAACTTGCAAGCAGATGCTAATTCCCCAATTGTTCATGCAACATGGAACACAATTTGAAGTGATTATGAAATTAATGCATTAATACAAAATAATGCTTTGGAGAGAAGCAAATCAGATAAATGTGCATAAAAAGAACTAGCTGTAGACATAATTTGTGAAGCTGTGCTTTATTCTCAGTCAGAGGGAAAAATTAAAACTTAACTAAGGAGAAACTTTAAAGAACATTTCAGAATTAGAAGAAGTGGGTGGGACCAGCAGGTCAAGGGAGGTGATTCTCCCTCTCTACTCTGCTCTTGTAAGACCCCACCTGGAGTACTGTGCTCAGCTCTGGAGTCCCTAGCATAAGAAGGACATGTACCAGTTGGAGTGAGTCCAGAAGGTTGGTCATAAAAATTATCAGAGGGCTGGAACACTTCCTGTAAGAGGACAGGCTGAGAGAGTTGGGGTTTTTCAGCCTGGAGAAGGCTTCAAGAGACCTTCCAGTACTGAAAGAGGGCCTACAGGAGAGATGGGGAGGCACTCTTTATCAGGGGGTGTAGTGATGGGGCGAGGGGTAATGGTTTTAAGCTGAAAGAGGATAGATTTAGATTAGCTATTAGGAAAAAAATTGTGACTGTGAGGGTGATGAGGCACTGGGACAGGTTGCCCAAAGAAGTTGTGGATGCCTCATCCCTGGAGGTGTTCAAGGCCAGGCTGGATGAGGCTTTGAGCAACCTGGGCTAGTGGAAGGTGTCCCTGCCCATGGCAGGGGGGTTGGAACTAGATGGTCGTTAAGGTCCCTTCTAACCCAAACCATTCTTTGATTCTATGATAATTACCATGTGAGAAACCAAAATGAAACAAAGCATGGAGCTTCACCAAAGCCAGTGCATAGAGACTGCTTTGGAATTAAATGGTACAGAAAGTGTCATGTCACATATTTGGGAAAGGAGCACTTGCTTGTGTGAGTAAGGAAGAATTTCCAGCTGTATGAGCGTGTGTCCTGGATAAAGATGATTGTGTAAAGGGCAGGATACTCAAAGCCTGGAAGCAGGTAGATTGTAGAACAGAACTGTGTGCCATGAATCTGAAGAGACTTTATACTGAACGGTGAGAATTGGAAAATTAACAGACAAGGTTGGGAGACTCTGTGCTGTCTTTGGTTTTTCTCTTCTAAGTGCATGCTTGTCTCCTTTACTGTAGTTAGCAGGGAGAGGACCTATCCTCTACTGTCCTTGTTCACAGCTCAGAGATGGAGTTTACCTTTCCCACATTGCAACTTTATTTGTAGAAAATTTGATTTTTCTGTAACAGTGTTTGAAATTAACTTCAGTGACACAGGAGGACAGGCTCAATGTGCTGCTTGAAATGTTATGTCTGGTTTAATGAGAACCTATTTTTTTTAAATTGCGGGGGATTTCATTCCTTACTCTCACCACTGCCAGAGAACTCACCACAAAGTAGTTTCTTTCTGGTTTTCATCCCCATCTTGTTTTGATGACCATCATACGGTACGAAAATTATCCTGATTCACACCCTCAAGCCAGAGACTTAATTCATGCTGAATTCATGTCCCTGCACTCAATATTTTCTGTCTCCACACCTAAAAATCAAGAAGTAGCAGAGCCAGGCGTACCACGCCAAAGTTTATATTGATCCAGCAAATGTATGCTCGGCTATTATCATCACCTGTTGCATGGATGTGTGTTGAAAGATAGATAATTACTTGAAAGCAATTTGATTTAAATCTAGTCAGAAAATATCACTAAGTGCCATTAGATTGTATAGCCATCTCCCAAGAGAAAAGAGGTGTAACTCAGTGCAGGAGTTATGGTGCAAACTCTCACGATTTTGTCAGGAGTGTTATGATATGTGTCTTTTCTAAAGTTGTCAGATGGTAGAATCGATTTTAAATTGGAAAGAATTTCAATTTTTGTTAAAATAAAGTTTCTAGACCTCAGAGTTCTACAGAAAAGCTAATGAAACCTCCTTTCATCACCCCAATAATATAAAGAAAAATCCTAAATTAAATTAGATTTTTATTAAAGACTCTTTGGAGCCAGATACTTGTTCTTCAGGTAGTTAAGTTTGAAAATACTGTCCGAGTCTTTATAAAATATATGAGCAAAATAATTGAAAAAAATTCTTCTACTAGCTGAAAAATAGCTTTTATTTTTGCAGAAAATTTAGTAAACTTACTGCTTTTTTAATGTATATAAGTTTTCATTTTCTTTCACATATGTTCCCTACAATTTCAGGGAAAAGAAAAGCCTGAAATGTGAATTACTTTTTGTCAAAATATTGATAACTGTTGTGAAAAATCATACTTTTACATTTCCCCACCCTTATACCACTCTGAACGTGTATCTTGGGGAACAACTGAATACTCCATGCTCTGTCTTGTTATGCTTTCTATTAAGGTTATACTTTCAAATTTCAGAACATGAAAACAGCAGACACTAAAGGATCTGATACTTCTCTTGGACAGGTATAATGTCACCAGCTGCAATGAAGTCAGTCCCAAGAATTTTGCCAGTTAGGCCAAAACAGATGAAGGAAAATAGCAGTTTCTTAACAACCCTACCTGGTTCAAACAGCTACTATTCAAAGTTATTACTGGGTTCCAGCAGTTCTTTAACACTCTTCTTGCTGGAGGCACCAGCCCCTACCTGAGAACTGATGGACTAGTTAAAGTGCTTTGGATAAAATCAGCCATGTTTATTGAACAGTGTCAGCTGGTGGATTTTAGGGCGATTAAAATGAGAGCATTTTTAAGAAATGAGCAGGTACAGCTAATAATGTCCTTGGGACCAGCAGGGCAACTCTACCCACAGTCTGAGGTGCATGTAGCTTTGTGTTGTTCCCTGCCCCTTGTTTCTTCACCGTGGGTACGCTGTGAAACAAGCAAGAATAAGAGCCTCTGAAATATTAAACAGCATAGTGCCGCACAGGTGCCAGTGCTGGCCAGAGGCAAGTGGCGTGTCTTGAAATTGGCAATGAAACAAAGTGTTCAGTGAATTAACCATCTGTCCAAGCTTGGCATAACTGTGATATAGGAGAGACCGTCAGCAGACCATCAACATTGCTATTTAAAATTGTTTACAATGGTAACATATTTTAAAATTCATGGCTGCAGCTCATCACCATTCCCATCTCTTCTCTCACTTTTCTGAAATATCCCTGACACAAAAAAAATTGATCCTACACCATAATGGAGTTGCATGTGGTGAGGCAGGGTGGGAAGGCAAAGTAGATCTGAAACAGATCTTTGAGCAACCTCGTCTAGTCAAAGATGTCCCTGCCCATGGCGAGGCAGGGATTAGATGTTCTTTAAAGGTCCCTTCCAGCTGAAACCGTTCTATGATCTCTGGTTATCAGTGCATGCCACTGATATAACACTGGGGGTGCAAGAGCTCTCTGTGACAAAAAGCCAGAGGTGGGTGAGATTATGGTCTTGTTGCCTCTTGTGGCAGTGTTAGAGTGTAACATTCCTGCCTCTTACCTCTCCCAATTGTTCTCACTTGTGGAAGTCTGAGAGAAAGCAGAATATAATTTATTCTTCCTCTGTTTTAAGGGCTGAAAAGTGTACAATTTCCTTACCAGTCAGTCCATTTTTCTCATTCCAGTAGCCAGTCTGGTATTACTGTTCCTCTGATTGCACCTCCTTTTCCATGCATCTTCCTGCCTACCATAGTAGTTGTGTCTAGGTGAGTCTGAGGTCTGAGTCTCTCTTGTTAGAGGCATAATTATCTCATGTATACCTGTCCTGGGATAGAGGCTGACTGAAGACAATGAATCATCTGAGAACAACTCTCCCGCGAAGAAAACCTTACTGTAGAGGGGTATGAAGGAGGAGGCATAACTAGGGGAAATGGAAAACGAGGCGTCACACAGAGAACAGGGACATAAAAGATGAATATAATGAGAAACTTCTTTTTTAACAAGCTCTATTTACTTTGGACTAGTCTCCCTGTAGGCTTGATAAAAGATTATTGCAAAGATTTGAGTTTTCATGAAGCCAAATAAAAATATACAGACCAGAAACTCCTGAAATGATAAATCTCTCAGGCCACATAAATCCCTGATTCCCTGTCGCCTAGTTGAATAGGTTGAAACCTATTGAACAGCTGACTGTCCGTGAACTCATTCATCTTCACAATGTATTAGAGGTTTTCCTGCCCTAGGCTATTCCTGTTTATAACCAAGTAGTGGGGTACACACAACTGTCTGTATGCAGTGAATGCACGTCTATAAACTACAACTTAGGGTGTATCAGTCACCTGTGCTGTTAGGCTGTTTTCAATGCCTTTGAGGATTAAGTTCAAGTATGTTTTAGGGGATGTCATAAGAAACAGGAAAGAAGATCATGTGGATTGTGAGTTTATCACTAACTTGCCCTTCAGGGGAAAAATTGCTCCCTTAGTGTCATTCTTTTCCATGTCCCTTTTGTAGCTCCACTTTGGTTACCATACTTTTAGGCCAAGAGTCTTCTCTTGCTTTGATTAGGATTAATGACCCTTAGGGCCCAGTATTTGGGGCTGGAAGATACTATTGTCTGAAATACGCTTACAGTGCAAGTGGCTTCTTTCTTGTAGTGTCATTGATTGATTAGTGGAGTTTGTCCAGGTAATTTTAACTCTTGATATGTGCACTTTCCTTCTCTAACACAAAGTTGGTGTGAGGATTAACTAATTAATCTCATAAGATTCTTTAATGAAAGGAATGCCTTACTGAGCAACAGAACAAAGTACAGGCAATATGTATGAACACAACTCATTCCAGATCTCTGCATAGCTGAGATTTCTTTTCTCCTCTGAACAAGTAAGACTGTCTCAGCTTAAAAAAAAAAAAAAAAATTTCCGTTCACTACAATGCAGAACATACGTTGCAAAAGAACAAATAATTAATAATTGAAACTAGATTGTGTTATCCAAAATAGAGTGCCTATAGTACTGTAGCTTTCCTGAATTTTTTGTCTTTGTTTCTTTCTTTCTTCTCAAAATACAATAATCAAATACAGTCATTGTTATGAGTCAGATTTTTTTCCAGAATGTAAGTTTCTTCTGTGTTTTACTTAAGTTTTAAGGAATAGATTTTCAAACTGTTTTCAGTGACAAAGCTTTTTATGTCAAATGTATGTAAAAGAAGAGAAAATAGTGGAACGATAATGAAACAGGAATAGTAAAATTTGATTCAGAGTCAGGCTACTACTCTGCCCAGCAGAGAGGGACCTGGGGGTGCTGGTCCACAGCCGGCTGAACATGAGCCAGCAATGTGCCCAGGTGGCCAGCGGCATCCTGGCCTGCATCAGCAATAGTGTGGCCAGCAGGACTAGGGAAGTGATTGTGCCCCTGTTCTCGGCACTGGTGAGGCTGCACCTTAAATCCTGTGTTCAGTTTTGGGCCCCTCACCACAAGAAGGACATTGAGGTGCTGGAGCAGGTCCAGAGAAGGGCAGCGAAGATGGTGAAGGGTCTGGAGCACAGGTCTTATGAGGAGCGGCTGAGGGAGCTGGGGTTGTTTAGTCTAGAGAAGAGGAGGCTGAGAGAAGACCTTATCACTCTCTACAACTGCCTGAAAGGAGGGTGTAGTGAGGTGGGTGCTGGCCTCTTCTCTAAAGTAACAAGTGATAGGACAAGAGGGAATGGCCTCAAGTTACACCAGGGAAGATTTAGGCTAGATATTAGGAAAAATTTCTTCACTGAAAGAGTGATCAGGCATTGGAACAGGCTGCCCAGGGGAGTGGGGGAGGCACCATCCCTGGAGGTATTCAAGAAACGTGTGGATGTGGTGCTTAGGGACATGGTTTAGTGAGTTAGATGTTGTTGGGTTGGACTTGATGATCCTTGAGGTCTTTTCCGATCTTAATGATTCTATGATTCTGTGATTCTATGATTCTACTAAATTAGACCCAAATGGGCTGTGGAATGAGGAGATGAGAATCTAGAATTTGATTTGAGGGAGATTTGAAAAGCTGACAAGCTTAATCTTTTCTTATTCCTTCCCCTAGAAATGATTGCTCTGGAGTTGATGTTTGTGTGTGTGATTAGGAGCTTAGCTTGACAAATTCTATTTCAGCACTGCTACAGGATCACAACTGGTGAAACTACCCTTGGTGCTTTGGGATTATACAGCACTTCTAGCGTCCAAAGCTCTTGCTAAGTTAGGATGGACTTTTAAGTTAAAAGGTCTTGTTTGTTCTAAAACTGACATTATAACCCCAGATATTTCAAATTAAGATTAACACTGAATGGAAACTAAACAGTTGCAGATTGGATAAACCCGAAGAGTTTGTGGAACCTTTGTCCTTGAAGGTATTTAAAAGTTGTCAGGGCAAGGCACTGAGCGTCTATTTGTACGTTTTAAGCTGGCTCAGTATGGAATGGGAGTTTGGAGTCAAAGACCTCCATAGGTCTTTACCTACCTAAATTAAATAATTGAAATTATAAGTCACTTTAGAATTCTAGGTAAATTAAAAGTAACTCTGAAACATCCTGAAGTAATCTATTTTATATTAATGAAATTATTTCTTTATTGGTTTTACTATTAAATTTCTATTCTTGCATAAGGAAGATGCAAATAAGAGTTTGTTTCCTTTTTTACAGTCCTCATTAAGACACTGGATGTGTTAAGTAAGGACAGAATGTAGAGTCTTTATTTTCATTTAATCCTTGAATAATGGAAATGGAAGGTGCCCTTTAAAAAGCTAAGATTTTAAAAGTGATGCTAATCTTCAGGGACTCCTTTCTCCCCTGTCTCATCTTTTTTCTTCCTTTTGTTAAAAGTTATTCCCTCAAAGCAAAGGAATATATTTTAAGAATTTACCCTAGCTGCTGGGATTGCAGTTTGCTCTTGGGAAAGTGAAGCAGTGACTCAGCAGCACACAAAAAACCTGAAGATGTGGCAACTTCTTCACCTTTAATGGAAAAAGTAGTAGTAGTTGAATCTTTTCAGGTCTGGTCCAAGGTGAGTCACTTTTGAGAATGGGGCTTCTGCCAAAGCTCAACCACAGAGAGAAAAGGCTGTAGGTAGCAACCTGTCCACTTGATGAATGTCCCCACACTGATGAGCTGTGAGTAATGAACGGGGCTGTGTGTGGGTGCACTGCCCTCTTTTGGATTTTGATAGAAATGGGATCAGTCTTATTGCACTTGGTGCTTCAGATGTTTTCTGAACTGAAGTTCAGAGTAAGGAGTGGTTGTTATTGTACACTGTTCTCTCTTAGGAAAAATCTTCTCCTCTGTACCTTTGTATTTTCTTTACATCTCCATTTGTATCAAGTAGGATTAGTGGAGAGAACAACTGAATCACATCTGCACAAGTGTCCCAGCCTCATGTTTGCATTTCATTAGTCTATATCGCATTGACTCAGCCTTATACTTGGGACTTTGGTGATATGAAAATTCAGATAATTTAGAGAAACCACATTAAACTGGGATTAGTCAAAGTAGAGAAAGCTGAGCAACAGTAACAGCAATTGCTTATTAATACAGTTAGTGCATTAGTACTGCTTTGGGTTTGCTGTGTTCAACATAGAGAAGGTCACTAGTCCTTATTCACTGGCACTCAGACAAGAGTCACCTATTAATGAAAATCTATTCTAGTGTAACATGCTTGAAAAAGAAACATTGAAGTGCCAGCTGACTGTTGAAATTATGATTATCACTGAAAGTCGTAACAGTAGTTGTAATTCTGGAAGTATTCCTAAACGTGGAAAAAAAAATTGTTTAACTTGAATGTTTAGATATTGAGAGAATAAAAGCTTTTTCTTTTTCATTTATTACAAAATATTAATTATTTAAGTCAGTATGGGAAGTGGGAACAGTGAGCTGCAATAACCTTTTATTTGACTGGAACAATCAGAAATAAGCTTTTTAAAGTTCACAGTTATTAATGAAAAACTTTTTACAAATTATTAAAGCAAGCCCATTAAAAATATCTGGATAGGAATCCAAATATTGTGCTCAACCAAAAAAAAAATGGTCTAGAGGCAAAAAGCAGAGGATTAGACAGTTTACAATATATAAGTGTAAGACTATATTTTCCCTAAATCCTGCCAAAGAAGGAAGATGTGTTCAGCCAGGGTAGCCAATCGATGGTCTTATTCAGTGCATAGGCTAAGAGGACTGCTCTAGTTTCTAGAAATGTAATTTTAAAACATGTCTGTGCTAAGACAGCTGGTGGTGTTTTCCATTTGATGCATGGAGGAATATTTTGAAAAAACAGATTAAATATCTTTTCTTGTTTGGTTGTTGTTGTTTGGGTTTTGGGGTTTTTTGTGGGTTTTTTTTTTTAGTTTGTTTTTTGTTTTTGGTTAGCATATGTGGGGGGGGGGGGGT
>NW_010143422.1:35211-109375 GCF_000699245.1 Pterocles gutturalis
AGTGGCTTTTCTGTGCTCTTTGCTTAGCCACTGATAAGCATGTGCTGTAAAAATGAGTAAAATTTCTCATACTTTTATTATTCTAAAACCTTTAAACAGGACACTGCAGAAGACCTACTGACATCTCATGTATTTTCTGGTAACTTCGTCATGTGGATGCATGCTATTTTCTGGCTATGTCTACAGGGAAGCAGACATATTCCTAAGCTAAAAAATTATTCCAAAATGTCTCCTCTTCCTTTTGAGATTGTTTTGAACTTTCACTAAATAATAATGTTGTTCTGTATAACTGAAAAGGCAATCAACAGATTTTTGGAAGTGACTGTTGATGTCCCTGTCTGAAGCTTGGATAAGGGGAAGTAATACAGTGTTTCTTTTATTGTTGTAAGTTGTTGTTGATATATACATTCACTTATTCTGTCTGGTAAAACAACCCCAGATGATTCCCACAGATAATAAAAAATAGAACTTTCATTAGCTGCTTTCTTTTGCAGTCACTTTTGGCCTATAATGAACTTCTTCACTAATAGAGACCAGATAAATGGATTCTTTTCTCCAGCCACTAGCCAGCTTTTTACTTCAAACCACATTCATCAAGTTGCCAAATGCAATTCTCAACAATTCTTCTCTTAGGAACACTGTATAATCCCAGCTTTTAAAAATATTGGCAGGTGATAATTTTTCTCTCTTAAATATAGTCCTTTGCCATCTAGTATTCTGCTGACAAGCGATTGTCTTATTGCTCAAGGAGCGCTTAATCTTTCATGTGTGCAAACAAGATGAATTCACCATCTGAACCTTCCACCACATCATTTCTCTTACCTCTAACCAGCCAAGATTTGAGGAAGATGGTAGTATCCTACCAATTGTGGACCTTCTGTGGGTTCTTGGGAGAAACGATGCTGAAGTTTCCACTGTCCAGATCTGGACTGAGTTTGAATCTGGATTATACTGTCTAGTAATCATGAGTATAGTTTCTTTGGGGGAGACTTAGAGTAACATTACCCTCCATATCAGCAAAGTGCAGAATGATTTCATGAGTTTGGGTTATGTGTCTTAGAATAAGAATCTTTTTATTCTTAAGTCACTGAGTTGTAGTTGCAAAGTAACTTGTCCACAGACCTTTGCCTTTTATTAAAATGATCGTTTCTACTTACTTCTGAGATAATTCCAAAGCAGGACATCACTCAAAGGCTGCATTTTTTTTTCTTCAGTGTTGAAAGTGTAATTCTATCACTGAAGTCTTTTTCTTTCAAAAAAAAAAATTACTGCACTTTCTGAGTTAACAAGAACTTCTGGCAATAAAGCAGTTCACAGTGCCTTGATTGAATTATTGGTGTATTATTTTAATGGTGTCTTAATGGAATTGCTCAGCAACTAACCTTGTATTTTAGTTGGCATTAGCTTCAAAACTGTCAGCTCTAGCTCATTTCGTGTTTTCATTTAGGTGTTAATACTGTTAGCCAATTTGTTTAAAGCAGAGACTTGGGCCAAATTTTGGTGGCATTACTCATGAGCGCAATTCTACAGCATTTGATGTTAGCCCAGGAGTAAAGCTTGTTAAACTTCACAAAGGCTTCAGTCTCCTCTTTCTCTGTTAATATCCAGATAAATGCTTGAGTTATTTCTTTCCTGTAATTTTGTCCCTAATTTATTTGCTCTTGCAATCATTTACTGCTTCCAGCAACTCAGTCTTATAAAAGGAGTTGATCTCATTTGCGTTACAGTAATGTTGCATTTATTTCAGAATGTCATGGCAAAGCAGTTCCTTTCTTTGGCTTGTTTAATTTTATTTCTTATTCTAGGTCTTGAAAAAACTTAAGAAATAAGCTATTTTGATTAGTTAAAAGTGGGGCATATTGCTTTGAAATGCATGTGTGAATTGCTGAATCTGTAGAATCAGATTCTCTCTTTACACAATCCTCATGCCTTGTAAGTGGCAATCCACAATCAGAAGTGACAGGTAAAGTGGCAGAAATTACATTTCATTATGCTGGGATTCCATGGCACTGATACTCTGCAGTCAGTTGCCATGTAAAACAAGCAAATCCCACAACTCACTAAAATCATGTAACTGTCATGCAGAGAAGATGGGGAAAAAAATACAAATGTTTAGAGAATATAAGTAGGGAATGCCCTGCTTATGTTAACAGTAGGACATTTCTGTTCTTCCTTGCTGGTTTCCTCTTTTTCTGTACTTCACTATTCTGTTTTCCTGTGAGAAATGTTACTTCTTCTGTGCATGTCACCAGTGTTGGGTCTAAGCATGAAGCATATAATAGGTGAGGAAAGTGGAGGTTCTTTCAGCAGATTCGACCCAATTTGCATTTCATCCCTGTTTCTTGTCAGGTGATATATTCAGATCTGTTGATACATTAGAAGTGAATGAAAGAACATGTGAATCTATGAAATGTATTTGTATTTTTTTCATACTGTTCTATTTCACTGATATTGTGCTCTTTCCTATAAAAGGTAAGGGAATAGTTGGTCGAAGTGGACACATGAGGGGCCAAAATAAAAGACTGAGAGCAGTTCTGGACTTGTTTTGACTAAACCACTGAACCTAGCATTCAGGACAGTTGTAAAAGGATCATGATTCTGTCTCTAGAAGCAAAATCAGAATCTTCTTGTGAAGCATTTCTGGGTTTCTTTGTGAGGACATCAAAAACCCACATAACTGTCAAGGACAATCTACCATCAGTAGAGGTAGTACCAAAAAAAGGTGAAAAGAATGTGGACTACTTAAGATCTATAAATTATGGTTTGTGTTCATTTGTCACTTCTAGGGAAAGGAAATCAGGTTTCTTTTCAGGGGATGGATGATTAATAGATGCCTTGCATTTGGTTGCAAAAGGCTGTGTTGACTTTATTGACTTTATTTACAGAGAAAAAACTCAATCTGTCTGAAGCATCAGGAAGTGGAGTGTGTGCTTGCTGTGCCTGGCGTGAGTAAGCAGATTCTGATAATTGCTGAGCACTGATCTGAACAGAGAGCAATTACTTTTGCTGGGGAGAAGTAGTGTCTTGAGTTAGCCTCACTCTTCAGTTTTGTTCAACATAAGACAACAATAAACCAGACCAGAGGCACTCTGAGCTTGGTCTCCCTTTACTAAGGGTTTCTGCTGGAAGTGAGACGCAGATATGTAAGCCTCTTTTTACTCTTGTGTTAATAGCTTTATTTTATAATGGTGGAATCAGAGGTGGTTTAAAAACTGACAAGGTAAGAATGATGGGCCCAATTCTTCATAAAAGAAGTTGCTAGATCAGCCCACCTGAGCTGATACTGTTGCTATGATTTATCATTTTTATTCACTCTCCAGTGATGTATGTAAGAGCATACATGCTAAATCAGACTGAATCTTAACCAATTCCACTTTCTGTTGAGAGAGAAGTGTCAGATCAGGGCAAGTATATAGTTATATTTTCCTATATATTTTCCCAGAATTCAGTAATCTGAGGTTCAGATTGCTGAGCCAACAGGGATATTTTTGAATTGATAGATTATTATATTTTTTTTTCTCCAGGAAAATATCTATTCATTTTTCCTATTTATATAAACTTTTGACATCTACAACAAACTATAACAATAAGTGCCATGGTTTAACCAGGTAAAAAATAATGGCCTCACCTGTGTTTTGTATGTCACTCTTGATAATTTCATTTGATGCTGATGAATTTTGTATTAAGACAGAGTGAATAATTGTTCATGAAGCATTTCCAGACCATTCATAGTTTCGTAGACTCTGGTCAAATTGCCTCTCATTTATCTCTTTTGAAAGTTGGATAGTTTTGCTGCTTGTATGAAAAATGTTCCATAGTTTTCTTCGATCACTCTTAACAGCTATTCTATGTTCTCTGCTATAGCCTTTTCTTTTTTTTTTTTAAAGATGGAGGATGAGAATAGCACCCAGTGTTAAAGCTGTGCCAACAGTTTACCATGGCCTAATTGCATTATTTTTTATGCTGCTTAATTCTTTCCTAATAATTTGTGCTGCTGTAATTGAGGTTTTCTGATAGGATCTGAGGACTGGGCTTCTGTTTTCACAGACCTCTTCACTGAAACCCCCAGGCTCCTTTCCTGAAATGAATTATTTTACTCGGAGATTATTGTTCTGTCTGTTATGCTGGGATTACTTTTCTCCATCTTTATTTCTTGTAATATATTGTTACTGAATTTCACGTGTCATTTTACTGCTCAAGTACTCAGTATGGTGAAATCCTTTTCTAGATCTTCATAGCTGGCTTATGTTTTCATCATTTTGGATACCTTACTGACATCAGCAAACTTTGTCACCTGCCTTTCCTTCCTTCTTTCCAAATTGTTAATGAACAAATTGAAAACCACAAAGCGTTGGTGAAATTTCAAATGAACGCTTCTCTCCGTTGTGAAAACTGAAAGGTTTTTCCGTAACATTTGATGCTGATCTTCTAACCATAAATGAATCTATGGGAATGCCTTTTATCCCATGACAATTGCAGATCCTTTGGCAAGGGAGCCCTCCAAAAATCCTATTAGACTTCATCAGCGAGGTTGTCTTTCCCTGCAGGCTCTAACAACCTGGATAGATTTAAGGTGTGATTTTCACATGCAAAAGCCATGTTGATTTCTCAGTGATGTCCAGAATAGACTTGTACAGAAACCGGTGTTAGCTGGGAAAGCAGTAATATATTGTATTAGGCACTGTAGAAACTGAGCAAGATCACTCCTTTGAGGAGCTCACATTTAAAGAAATCCAGCATGCAGTGAGGTTGAAAATTATAAAAATAGTTTGTTTCTAATCTTTTATCTTCGATATTGAGATATTAAAATTTGTGACTTCTAAACTTAGATTCATTTTGTTGCTGCTGCTGGTTTTATTTTCCATGCTTTTATTTTCTGTAGAAGCAGCTGCATCAAGTCAGTAGCAGAACTTGGCTTCATTTATTTCAAAGAAAATTTCAAAAGTGTGTTTACTCTGTATTTGATATGCTGCAACAACAAAAACATTAAAGTTAATTGTACTTTCCTTCCTTTCTCATTTACGTTCCAGGCAACTTAGGCAATAAAACTCAGCTAATGTGGTCACAACTATATTAGCATATAGTGTAGCTCGGTGGAGCTTGGTTTGTAGAACAGAACAGTTGATGTTGAGATGACGTTCTCTGCAATATGGGCATTTTGGAGGCAGAGGGTCTGATTTTAGAGTAGTGCTAACCTGATACTCTGACCTAAATATCCAGTAGTGATTGGAGCACATTAGATGCACTCCTGAAATATATATTCTGGTTTAGTTTCCTTGAAAGGAATTTCAGCTTGTGTGCTCTGAGATCACAGTTGCATGAGCCAGAACATAGTATGTAAGGATGTGCTAGAGATTTCCCCCCAGAATTTGGGGGAATCATTTCAGAAGCACGCTCCTGGTCTGATTGGAAAGGTTTGCATAGATACACACAGCATTTCCTTCTCGTTTTGACAGATTTTTCATACAAATGTCAATTTCTGCTTCTTATCCAACAATGCGATCTTTTGGGCTTGTAACTCTTCTTGTTTACATGCAGATATGTTGTAATTAAACTTGCTTTTCTTGTCTTGTAAGAAACATGGTGCTCTGATGGTGATGAGAGTAGTGACTTAGTCAACTCTAGCTTGTTTTGGTTTACAGCATCTGTGCAAAGTGTTTGGCAGCGCAGGGTACAACAGTGCAGCAGACAACGCTGTCCCAGCACTGAAAGTTGGTCTCATAGTTAACAATCTGTCTAGTGGCTAGAGAGTAATCTGGCAACTCCCTCCCCTGTCTCTCACTCTCTGTATGCTCTTACATAAATCTGCAGCAGTTCTGCACAGCTTTGACGCATCTGAAACACTATTGCGATTGGCATACATAGCAAAACCAATGTGTCCTGAAATAAGTCATATGTACAAAATGGCTGGTTATCACAATGCAACAGCTAAGGCTTCTCAAGACCATAGATACCCAAACACAGTAGTAATAGCCCAGGGTTGTAGTTAGCAGATTAAAGCCGAAGTCAGCAGTGCTGGCAAATCTGTTTAAGCACCTAACTTTTATTGATTGAATGAGGAATTAGGTGCCTCAGTGCCTCAACAGTTTTTTTCTTGATTCCCTTTCTAAGAAATGGAGATAAGAGTGCTTTCACACTTCAGAGGAGTGGCCTGACAGAAAATGTGTTGGGGCAATGATGTGCTTGGATGTGACAGTGATGAGGTCAGATGAGTTCTTTGTGCAGGTAGAAGGAAATATGTGAGACTGGAGTTGGATCTTGATTAACAACTTGCCTTAGAGGCACAATCCAAAGTCGATGACAAGATTCTTATTAACTTCGGGGAGTGCAGATCAAGCCCATTGATTTGTGCTTATTTCTGTTCTAGTTTCTGTGGTCCAAATTAATGCTGTGCTGTGATATTTTCAAATACCAACATAAACAAAATCCACTCAAGAAGGAAGTAATAAAAATAGGAAAATCATAATGGCTGAGTCATAGTACTGAATGGATAGATTTTAAGCATAGGAACATTGTCCCAGAAATTAGTCTGGTAAGGGAAAAGAACTGACTGATGAATATCACAATTAATTGTTGGCTTCGGAAGTGGGATAGGCTACTTAATGACAGTAAATGATCTGTATATTGACATTTTGACTATTAATGCTTTCCATGTAGCTTCTGTCATGCAGTCTTCAATTTAGAAGTCATGTTAATGATATGCTTAGTGTATTTGAAAGTGTTAAATGTAAATAAGAATGTTTAATTCTAATAATGCATTTTTAAAATTAATTCTGATTTAATTCTAATAATGCATGTTTTCCTCACAAGATTTCATAAGTTAATTAGAGATACAAAAGGAGACTGTACCTTTATGCTGCAATGGAAACATTACCTGTTTTTATGTTTGAGACACAGTGTGATAACATAGCAGGTCTCAGATCACTCAGGATATTCAAGTTCAGTGATTTTGAAGAACCTCAGCCTTCCAAGTCACAGGCCAAATTGTTATGCTGCCAAGGGGTTTTCTAGGAATAGATAAAAACCTCTGGCAGTTATCCAATAATGAAGGATATTTCCTGGGTAAATTACATGTGTATTTACACCTTCACGTCAAATAGTCCTTTAGCTTCTGGTATCTGTCAAGATTTATGGTGCCCTATGATTCGTGCGTGATGAGTTAAGTTATATCTAACTCTGCCTGCCTAAATGAAAAAAAGAGAAGGAAATGGAGTGTGTGATTTTTGCAGTGCCCAAACCCAGATAGGAATTTGCTCTGAGAAATACCAGGTGTGGATCCTTTCGTTTCAGGCTTGTCCAGGAACAGATCAGTGTTTGCCATTTGCAAAGCAACAGCAGCACCAATACTTTAAAAAGAAAAAAAAAAAAAAAAAAGTGCTAATGATTCAAGGCTTTAATACTTTCCTGGGCAAATATTCTTCAGAACTTTTCATTTTTGTAATTTGTGGTGCCTCATTCCTGTTCCTTAGGGGTATTTGTTGCTTGCTGAAGTACTGGAATGATCTCTTTCTACTGCTCAAGCCTATATATTCTCTCATGCCGAGACACGAGTATCTCATTATTCTCTCCATTTCATCAGGCATGCAGACCAATTAATACCACAGTTAATGTGGAGAAGTAGCTACTACAACTGCAAGTCGTATATCTTCTGTCACTCCTGAACTAACACTCATGGACAAAGCTAGAAAGCAACTTTGCTAGGCAAGGATTATTTTTGATACACTGCTGAATCTATAATTCACAGCACCATAGAAACTGGAGATGGAAGGAACCCAGCACGTTATCAAATGTTTTCTGCTGCCAAAGCAAGATTGCTTCTTGCAGACAGCCAGGTTATAACATTTCAGGCAATGAAACTCTCATCTTCTCTGAAAATTCTAACAAAGCTCACCATTAGACATCATTCTGTGTGTCTCTCTTTTTTCTTAACACCTAATGTTTTGTCTGTCACTCCAGTAGATTGTTCATGGAGACCCAGCAGCTCACTCTGGCTGTCTGGTAACTTAGTAAGTTTGCACTCTGGTGTTACAAATTTCAGGTTTGATTTTTTCTGATAACCTAAGCATAGCTTCAATTAGGTCTCTTTAACAAGTGGTAAAGTTATTCTGCCTATTTGATCATATGTTATGTTTATATACATAGCTGAAATATACTGTTTTCCTTACTGAAAGAGAGGCTATGCTTAGTTTTGATATTACATTGAAACACTTTGAAATAAACATATTAAGCTTATCTGAAGTTCCTATCTGCTTAATTATTTTTCCATCTGACTCCTCTTCACCACTGTTTCTTCATCTTTCTCTTCCATATAGATTATGCTGCTGACTGATCCAGAAGTTGAGAGCAGCTTATTAATCAGTTCTGATGAAGGGGCCACTTATCAAAAATACCGTCTGAATTTCTACATCCACAGTCTGCTCTTCCACCCCAAGCAGGAAGACTGGATCTTAGCATACAGCCAAGATCAGAAGGTAAGAAACATTGACAGCATTTAACTTTGTTTGCTTAGGAAAAACCTAGGATTTCTCTATCTCTCAAAGTAACTGCTGCAGAGCATTCAGGACAGTCTTTGGGGTAATACCAGAACAGTCTTTGGAAGTACCAAACTGGTATTCAAACTGGAAATTTGGAAATACCAAACTGGATTTCCCATCCTGACATTTTGGTGGTTTTGAATAAAACTGGAAAACACACCAAAACAAATACCAAACTGGTATTTCCGAGCAAGAAACATTGAGTAAGCCTCAAAGTAATGGGCAAAGTAAAGCACATGGGCACCTACTGTGTTCTTGGGGCCTAGACCTCTATGACTGACTTGGAAGTCTGCATTTGATCATCAGTCCTTCTGGCAATATCATGTGACAGGCAATGGGCAGAGAAGACAGCTAGGATCCTTCATGATAGGAATAACAACCTCTAATGAGGCTTTTTGTCCTCTTATTTAACAGTTCTCTTGCTCCATCCTAACATCAGCTCCAAGAACAAGATAAGACACTCCTTGTTCCTATCTAGTTGGTATATTTTCAAGTAGCCTTTGATTTTGTAAGAGAAAAGTAGCAGTGAATCGATTTCCTTTGAAGTCCAGTTCCTTCAGTATGGGTAATCCATCAGCCAAATAAATATGCTGCAAGATTTCCCATGTTTTTTTGCTGCCCAACTTGAGATGACAGAACAGACATGATGGTAAGAGACCTCATTGTTAGAACTTTTTGAAAATCAGGCACATCAACACTCCAAGTCAGTTGTCTTCCAGTGGCAGACTTTACAGAACTTCACCTGTTTCATTTACCGAAAAGCAGATTGAAGGGAAGCTGTATTGTTGTGCATAAATAACTCCATAGAGGAAAGCAAAACATATGAGTAAGTACTTTGATCTAGCAAAAAAACGTCTAACAAGAGTTGATAGCTAGGAGTCAATGGCAGATAAGCTCAACTGTGAAGTAACTGGCCATTGGGCAAACTGCTTTGATGAACAGCAGATTGCACATCCTGACGTTGATTTTTTTAAATAAAATGGAAAACCAGACAAAAACAATTTGCTGAGCTCACAATAGGGGTAAAAGAGTGAAATATCTTGGCATCTAGTATGCAAGCTTTTATGCAATGTAATTTAGTGGTCTCTTTTGTTTTACATATGATGAATATATGAGAATCTGAATCTAATCAATAATCAGACTATTGTCTGAATTATACATTAACTTAATTATCAACATAAAAGTTTGAATTCTGTGATGTTTTCCATCTGTGTATTTGAATTAATTTTAGAAACATTAAACAACTAATTTTCCTGTAACCTAAATTAGGCTTGTTGTTACTATTACTGTAAGCCTGAGAAAATAAAGGCATAAGGAAGCTAAGTAAGTAGTGAAGGTCACAAAAATATATTTTGGGAATTTTTTGAATAGAAGTTTAGTCCTGTGCTTTAAGCTAGAACCAGTAACCTTCCAGGTCAGTAGCTTAACATCCTTTCCAACTATTGGAAATGCATCTTGCCTGCCTAATTCTTCCCATAGAGTCAATTGCATGCAATGTTTTCCACTCACCCTTCTCACAGCATTTTGTAGAATGTACTATGGTTATAATCTGTTCCAGAGGAAGGTGCAGTAAATTATTTCTGTGTGTTCAGTGTGTAATTAGACAAGGTCAAAATGTTTCCTTTACCTTGTGGCTGCTGAATTCTCTGGACTGACGTGAAACTGACCAGAATCTAGCCTCTGCTGACTTTTAGGACCTTTTGGAATGAAAGTTACTGTGTGTTGGTAACAGGAAATTTATTACATGAGGATCAGTGGAACTTTTAGTGGCAAATTTGACAGATGAAACTAAGATACGATAGAAAATGAATTTCAGCTGTTGTGGTAGTCAGCCTGCTTAGGAAATAATTCTGAATTAGAGTCCATACAGTTAATGCTTACCTAATTTATGGTAGATGGCTACCAGCAAGTATATTGTCATTAGTCCATAGGAAATTCCCACTCTTCTTCTGTAGAATCCTAAAAAAAAAATCCAGATATAAGAACAAAGGGCCCTTTTGTGCATTAACCTGAACTTTTAGGGTTGGTGTTGGAGTTGTGTGTATGGGATGTTTTGGGCGAGGGGGTACAAGCAGTACAGTAAAATTTATTTTTGTTATGGCATTGATCAGCAAATTGGATAACTGCTGGTGATTCAATACTGTAGTTGCAAGAAAAAAATCATGTAGCACAAGATCTGTAGAGCTGTACCAATTAACTCTAAAATAAAATTTTAAAATATTCTGTGTGGGTATGAGTCTGATGGATACATTTTCTGACTTCAACAAGCTTTGGCCAAGAACCGTAGAGGGAGACCAACAGGCAAAGTGTATTAATCAGCTTGGACTAAATGAAATGTAACTCAAACTAAGGGTCAAATTCAGCCCGTGGATAAGTGTAAATGACTCCCATTGGTTTTGTGCTTGTATATCCAAAGGCAGCATTTTCTCTGAGTAATTAAGAGGCCCTGCAGGTATTTAGATAATTCCAGTGGGAGCTGTGGGGTAGTTTGGAACAAATGACACTTCAGTTTGCTATTTTGTGATCTTGTGCTAAGGCCGTATTTAAGGAAAGAGAAGCCATTACTCCTTGGATTCCAGGCACTGTGCGCACACTAAGAGTCACACAAGGAAGCAAGGGACATGTATCTGTGTGGTAAGGAGTTTGCATTTTGAAATAACTGACTTTGGTCGCTACTGACGGAAGAGCCTGTGAAGGTTTTGTTGTTGGGGTCTGTGAGGAATAATTTGGATTCTGATTTTGCTGTTGACAGTCAAGCGGGAGTTTAGAATCAACTAGAAAACAGGTTTGCATCCTTCTAGCAAGCCACATCGTTGTTGCCGTCTATTTGCATCTTATTATTGCAGCAGGTGGGACCAGGAGAATCAGGTGGTGAATAAAGCAAGAGCTGGAGAGACAGGAATCACACTGGGTCTGTTTTGGTTCTCAGAAGTTTTCCATCCAATTCAGGACCTATGAGGGCAAAGCCAACAGTTAGCGCATGCCTCTCATTGCTCAGTTGTAATGAGCAGGAAATGGGTCACATAACATCATCCCACAGTCTCTTCACAGTCCACCGAGTCTATCACTATGATAAGTACTACAGATCTTTTTTTGATTGGTTCAATAGGGATTTACTCAGTGGTAGACAAATCTGTGTTAACTGAAGTCATTTTCTGTCCCAGTTTGTTGGGTGTTGTGTGTGGGTGAACGTGGTTAATTACTGGGGTTCAGCTGATGAGCAATAACTCATTAAGCTTCAGTGACGGAGTTGCTTTTGTTCACATATCTCTCCTGTGTGTTTCTGCCTTGGGCAGCAGACTTCAATTACCACCACTGACAGGCCAGTCCCTTATTCAGTCATGACTTTTTCCTGACAGTCTTGAGAAAAAAAGAGCAGCAAACCATCTGCCACCTGCACTAATTGCTTTGTGATTGCATTCATTGTTCTGGATGAAAGTACAGTTGTTACATGGCTGATTCTTACCACATAATTGCAGAATTACCACATGCTTCTCCATTTTCTGTGTAAGAGGAGTTACAAATCAGGAGGAAACTTTAGACACAGTAAAGCGTTGCTTCTGAGGCAGAAGCTTGTTGGAGGTCTTGTATGTGTGAGCTCTCTTGGGTTTAGCCAGCTGGCTTGCAGGATGAGGGGCTGTGTTTTATGGGAGTATTACTTATGCATTACTATGTAATTTTCAAAAGTGTTTTGCTGTGTAATCAGAGGGTGGAATGTAAGAGCCTCTACTTCATGTGGAGACATCTTCTGCTATTCAGACGGGTCAGACACACAGAAGAATGGTTAGTAATCAGCCATGAATAACAGAGCTATTTGGAGAGACGAAATACAGGTGAAATTGGGAAACACAAGTCAGATGGGCAAAATGGAGGGCTGTAATTGCCCAGCTCAGGAATAAATGCACAAAGGCACTCAAGCACTGAAAGGCAGCAACAAAGGCTGAAAAACAGGTTTAAAATGGAGTTATTGTTGTTGCTTCTCCACTCTCATTTTAAATGAACTCTTGAAGAGCAAGGCACCTCAGACTAAAGGAGCTCTGTCAACATAGCACTACTAAATGAAGAGGTTTATGTTTCCTTTTTTTTCTTTTTTTTTTTTTTCATTGTAACCTTTCCCAAATGCCTGATTCCATCTGTGTACCTTTAGTTACTGTGTCTGTTGTGCTGGACATCAATGAGTTAGGGACTGATACTTGGCTGTATAGCTGAAGTGCTGAAGTTTAGCAAATCAAGATTCTGTTGCTTTGTAGGACGACATATCTTCTATCAGCAAACTATGTAATCGTCTTCATTTTCCTACGGTAAAGGAGGTTCACTCCTCGTGCATTCAAGTGGAAGAGAAGGGTGTTCGTGTATCAGGGATGAGGGTGGAACCATGTAGAATAGAGCTAAGGATGCATTTAGCCACAGGACACCTGTGTGAGAGAACAGGCCAACTCTTAAAAGTACCTTCAGCCTGATCTGTGTTTGGTCTAGTGCCTGTCTCTGACAGTAGAGTATCTGCCATAGATGTGATGAACTATTTTGGATGCACTTCATAATTTTAAAGCCTTTCATTTCACTGTATTAAGATCTAACTTTGAGGGTGACCCTGCTTGGAAAAGGGTCAGACCAGGGACCTCCAGAGGTTCCTTTCAACCTAAATTATTCTGTTTCTGTTTTCACTCTCTCAATTTCAGTGGTAATAGTCACTGCCTACATAGACCAGAGAAGGGGGAACAAAATCCAGATTTATGTTATCAGAAATCGCTGTTAACATCAAGTGGCATAATTTTGGGGTGAGTTTTTTTCCACACTGCTGACAATACTTAGAGGACTATTCACTTGGGCTAATGTTAGCTCAGAGGGGCTAATCCCATCTAAAATTAATGGAGAGGAAAAAAGCTTCTCTAGAGTGGTAAGCATTAGCCACTTTGAATCATCCTCTGGAAAAGCCTATCACTTTTGACAGGCTACAGACAAAACCAGGGAGCTAGTTTGCATGAAGCTAATATTAGCCTATGTGAAGATCTCCCCCTTTCCCTATGGCATTACTCCTGCAGCAATCTACACTAGTTTTGTTAATATTTGGGGCACTATTAATCAACCAAGTGAGTTTTCAAGCAGACTTGATTCTCACTGATGCATATTTTTGAAGCTGAAAGTAGTAAGGTGTTTGTCCCAGGCTTTGTATTGTCTCACTTTCTGCACAATCTTTTCTGGGTTACCAGCACCTGTGCCACCTTCCATACAAAGGGCTTGTGAATGCTAACCCTTATTTTTAAGACTTTCCATGTGGTTATGTTTCTAAGCAAGCCATCAGTCATGCACAGAAACATCCATGTTTGTAGCTAGGGCTGTGCACACCGTTTGTGTGAATACCTTAAGGACAGACACCTGTTAGGCATTCTGATAACACATCTTGCACATAACTCTAAGCAAACTGATCAGCATTTGGGGGCAACCAACATACTGAAAATGAACCAGGAAGGGAGATCAACACCATTCATCTGGCTGTTATCTTATCAGGAGTTTTCCTCCTTTCTTTTCATGCAGTCAGTTCCTCAGCATTGCCTCAGCAAGAAGAATAATGGTGTCAGATTGTGTGTATATATATTTATATTTTTTTTTAATTGACCGTAAACCAGTGTACAAACTGTGTTGTATAATATGCTTGCCTAGTGTAACCATCAGTCTTTTACACACCTCACTAAGCATAATATAGTGGGGTAACAAGCTCAAAAAAAATTGAATTAAAAGTGGGAGGAATCTCTAACATTATTTCCTCCCCTAATAAATAATAAAAAAATAAAAAAAGTTAAAAAAACGACTAGCAGAGTCCGATGGCAGCCTTGCAGTCCACAGAGGAAGATACATTTCAGTCCAGGAGTGTGATCAGTGAAACAGAAGGAAAGACTCTTGAGCAGTAATCACTGTGCTCTTTACCACTGACTCACTTATCTTTAGGCTAATCAATATACCATTGCTTATCCATGTGTATAAACATCAGTCCTCTGTACCCCTAGAGAACTGTTCTGTGGCTTTGGGATCCTTGGATGCCTACTTATAGCTATGAAGAGATCTGTTGCTTCTCTGTGAGATTTTCTGTGCTCTACATAACTACAGTTTTTCTGCTTCTATAAAAAATTGCTTTTTTCCTTTCCCTCAGAATTGGACAGTACACTGGATTAGGAATAAGGAAATGTGCTCCATATCACTAGGTCTACAACTGATCTCTGTAGTGTTGAGCAACTCCCTTCACTTTTTTCCCTCTCCCTTCTCTGTAGTTTGTTTTGACTGTACTCTCCAACATGTCTCTAGTTTCTTGTTATACAAAGAAACTGTCAACACTAAATTCATTTGGAGCCATAGGTTTTAATATAATGCAAATTATAAACAATAATATTTTATTTTTAAATTTAAAGCTATGCGTGTGTGCATGAAAATTCTGGCACTTTGCCCTAAATTATTCTGTAATATTTTTTTTCTGTTCTCATTCTAATATGGTACATTTTTTAAACAAAAATGCATTTATTTAGTGCAGTTATCTAAACAGTTATGAACCTGCCTAGTAAATTTACAACAGAACAGAAAACAAGTGCAGGAGATAGTATTTTTTAACAGAGAAGGGAATTAACCTTGAAGACAATATACTAAGTGGAGTGATAAATTCATCATCCCTTGGAATTGAAACAATGTCTTCCCAAATGATACGATGTAGTTCAGCCTTCAGTTACTGGCCTGAATAATTCTCTCTACTGCTTGAGGTAGTGGTAAAGATTCTGCAGTATCTGTTAAGAGGTCAACAGACTGATGATGCTAGTGGCTCCTTCTGGCTTTAAAATATGTATTTCAGGCAGATTCCTTTAAGTATCTGCTGGTAAAAATGTGTTTCCGGCCACTTTTTTAGCACATGAGTTGAATGCACTGGAGGCTTCATGTTCATATGGTTGCTTGCAATCTGCCACAAAACCAGAACACCAGCTGATGTGTCTCATATCTGAGAATGTGTGCAGAGTTATTGAGGGATAGGTTAGGAAGAAAGCTGAAGGTCATCTCCAGGATGCTTTGATCTGATGAACATGCCCCAAAGAACTTGATGTGTTCCAACCATACCGAACAGGTCTATATGAGAGCAGTGTGTGGTTCACAAGCAGTCACAGGGACCTCACTGATATTGGAACGGGCTGTGAAGCAGGTAAACAAAAGCTTTATCATTCTGATGTGTTTCCATCAGCGTTCAATAAACACCAGTTATTGGGTACCCATATTGGTGATTCCTGCATGGCATGAGTAAGGCAGTGCTGCAACTTAAAATGTTCGAAGTCTATGCAGTGTCCTATGAACTTTCTTGCTTCAAGGGTGTTTACACATCTTAACACTGAAACCTACAGTTAGATCAGTGACCAGGGAAGTAAATGAGCATCAGCCCTGTAGCCCATTTTTGTATGCTGGATCCTGAGTCTCATGCTCTATTCTAGGAAAGAAGTACCACGCACGATTTCAGTTTCTTTGTTTGTACAAAACATACTGTTATATTAAATTCTGTGCTGGAAGAGAAGAGCCTAGTCCATGGCTCTTCTAAATGAAAAATTATGTGATTCAGGGAATAGCAGCATACCTCCTAGCCTTTGACGGTTCTGAAAAAGAAAGGCCCTGTGCAGTAATTTATTTCAATTTAATGTACTCTGTTTGATACCTAGGTAAGCTGCACTGGATGCATGTTGGGAGCATGTGTGCATCCAAGTCTCTGTTCATTCTTTCTCACTGTTAGAGATGTCTGCAGCGCCACTTCTTTCCCACTGTGATAATTTTTCGTTCATGTGCTTTTGGAATGTTGTATTCTTTAGTGAAAATCAGATAAATAAAAAAAAAATATACTGAAGATGAGGAAAATGTGATTTCTCAAAATGTAGATATGGTTCATCAGTACAATATCTGTGGTTTAAGTGCACTGGTTTTTGGGGGATTTTTTGTTTGTGAATAAATTCTATTTGAAGGGATGAGGTTAGTTTTAATCATCTCATAGAAACAGCAGGAAGTGTAAGAGACAAGAAGTCAGGATATATGAAGAAACTACCAGGAGGATTGACCAGTAGGAAACTTCTCAGGGAATTAGAGGTGAATTTGAATCAAACCCACTACTTTCAAAGATGTTTTGAGCTAGTTTACCAGTTGCATATGTTTTTTTTTACGTCAATACTATAGTGTAGGTTGAATTGCTTTGATCAGATCTGTGTCCAGGAAGAATGAGGACAGCTTTCACGGAAACTAGAGGTGAGAGAATGAGAGATTTTTCTTTTGTGAATATAAGAATACCAAAAATTGGTAAATCCAATCAACAAATAAACTTAGACTCCATGCTGTATTCCATTTTAACTTGTTTAGGGGAAATTTCTTAAGTAAAAGGAAAATAATGGGAATTACTAGCTTGCTCAAAATATTTCCCTCATGTTGCTTCTGGCTTGCAATTTAAATCACCTTTTCTTTAACCAAATTCAGAATTTCCATGTGCATAATGTTTTTTGCATGAGATGAAATCACTGCATAAAACTAAATATCCTTATCAGCATAGGAAGCACATGCAACTACCACATGGTGCAAGATCAGTCTGTAAAGAAGGATCAGAACCAAATATCTAATCAGAATATCCAATTAGTTTAAACATTGAGTGATAAAACACCATGGGGACTCTGGTTCAGTCATATCTGCAGCAATTTGTACAGAAATGAAGCCGAAGCTACAAGGACCTCCACATGTGACAGAAAGCTTTGGCTGGGAAGATGAATTTCTTGAGAACATAAGGGGTGATGGTAGTAGGTCTTGACTAGCATAATGTCCTTCAAATGGCATTGTGTCAGAATTGGTGGGTCGTGCAAATTCTCAGTTGTTGGTATGTGCAACCTTGCATTCAAAGTCAGATGTTAAATGAGGAAATGTCTGTCTTCTTGGATGTTATATAGATTTCTGTGACTGTAAGTTTTTGTTATGGTGAGTTTGATGAGTATGGAGGTAGCAGAGTTACCCACTGGCTCTGGGGAGCACAGAGCTTTTTGGAACTGGGGAGGAATGGAGACTCATCTGTTTAAGACAAGTTTGCATTTACTAGCAACATCTGATTGATGTCATGCTTTCTTACCTCTCAGGTTCAACAGCCAAATAAACAATTCAGCCGCCTCATAAGAGCCAGATTTTTGTCTGGGAAAATCTCAGGGGAAATCCAGTGTTTGTAAGGGGAAAATGTGGTGAACATTGCAATTTTATTAAAGTGCGTGCCCAGATGCAATACTTAGTGGAACTGTTAACAGCTCATTTTGTTTGTCCTAAAGATGTGAGGTTATGTCAGAAGATCTCAACTTCATAATTCAGTCAAACCCAAATAAACAAGAAGGGTCCTGTAGGTCATAGTCTCATACCATCAGTAATTACATCTGAATGAATCAAATTTGTCTGATGTTTTGAGAACAAAGAGACCCTAAGAGCTCATATTTTAGCTACTTATTTTGGAGTTATAAAAATACATTTAGCAAAAAAACCCAAAAAAACAAAAACTAGAAAGCTAAATAAGACTGACAGTAAATTGTAGAGATTAATCCTCAGTTACTGTAATTTCTTTTAGCTCCGTAAAAGTGAGTGAAGGTCTGGTGTTTTATAGCACTTGTGACACCCACACAATCCCTTTAGAAGTGTTTTAAGGATGAGTCTGTATATGACACATAAAAATTTCTCTATAGCTTTTCAGTGGACATACACAACTTTTATGTGTAAAATGATGAGAAGATTGTGTCCTTTACAGTAAGTATTTGTTTGTTAGAGATATTGCTCAGTATTTTTTGTTTTTAAAAATTATCTGTTCTCCTGGGTTAAGTAATAAAGAATGTTTTGACTGTCTGTTGTGGTTACACCCACCCAGCAGCAAATGCCATGCAGCTGCTCACTTACCCTTCACCCTCCCTGGGAAGTGGGGGAGAAAATTAAAGGGGAAAAGGGAAAAGAGACTTGTGGGTTAAGATAAGAACAATTTAGAATATAGAATAGAACATAGAACATAGAATCATTAAGGCTGGAAAAGACCTCAAGGATCCTCAAGTCCAACCGTCAACCAAACACCTAACTAACTAAACCATGTCCCTAAGCACCACATCTACACGTTTCTTGAACACCTCCAGGGATGGTGACTCCACCACTTCCCTGGGGATGTGCCCTCCACCCCTCCCCTGGGCAGCCTGTTCCAATGCCTGATCACTCTTTCAGTGTAACTAGTTTAATTCAGTAACTATCCTACAATAAAATTAAAAATAATAAAATAATAATGTAATAATATATACAAATAAGTGATACCCAATACAACTGCTCACCCCCTGATGACCAAGGCTCAGCCTGATCTTGGTTAGTGATCCTGGAGAAGAGAGAGTCCCAAAACCACAATCCCAGAAAAGAGGAGAGCGAGAGAGACAACTGAAAGAGCAAGAGCAAGGAACTTCCTGACAGATCCTCATCATACTGGGCATGACATGGATGATGTGGAATATACAATTGGCTAATTTGGGTCTCAGTCCTAAACCTAAGCCAGTAGTTGTGGGCTATGCTCCCTCCTAGCTTCTTGTGTACCTGTAGACACTGGCAAAGCATGAGAAGCTAAAAAGTCTTTGACTGTCTTAGCAACAAGTATAAACATCAGTATTTTTATCAGTTGCCTTCTCAGCACAAATCCAAAACACAGCCTCTTACTAGCTACTGTGAAGAGAGTTAACTCTCTCCCAGCCAAAACCAGGACACAGTCACAAATTGAAAATGTTATCAATTAATAGAGCCCAAAAATGCAAAAAACGCTGTGCAAGTCTAAAATTAGTGCTGGAAGATCAGGAAATTAGAAGGGAAAGAAAAAAAAAGAAGATTAAATGACAACTGTATCCTGCTGTTACCAAAGCATTTTAAGTGTAATTCTATGATATGAAGCTTACACTATCACTATGAGATACATGAGCAGCTCTTATGCTTCTCACACAGGTTGGGGAACAAATAACAGAGAGGGTGATTAGCACACAGATATTTTTTGGTGTAGATAAGTTCAGTTTTCAGACAACAGCTTTCACTACTCCAGCAGATAGTCATATCATGTTGTGAGAAGGCTCTTCCTGTAGCTGGGGATTGTCTTGCAGTTCAGAAGGTTTATTTGAATCCCTGCTCAGCCTCAGAAAATATTTGTAACCTTGGGATAGATTTTTCTTTTCCCTTTGATTTCTGTTTCCCTATCTAAAAGAGGTTTCTACTTCACAGAATATTAGAATGTAAGAAAAGCAAAACAAAGCAACACCAGACTGTTGATTGTTAAGTACTCACATATTGCACAGAGAACTAATATACAAGAGAAGAGGAAGCAAGAAGATAATTGCTTCCTGATGAACCAGGGTCAAATCTGACAGATCAATATGAAATTCCTACTTCATAACAGTTGTGTCTCAGTGAAAACAGAAATGTCAGATCACTACTTGGCCCTCAGATGAAAACACACATTGAAGTTGTAATAGGTTCCTTTTCTATTTGTGGTTGAAAAAGAAGTGTGCCCAAGAACATTATCTAATTTCAGTCTAATAATGAAAATAGTCATCAGATGGCAATGCTTGCCAAAGAAAATAAAATGTCATCTCTAAAGGGACTTCATGCATGAGTCTGTCACAAGAAGTCCCAGGAGAGAGAGGGCTTTTATAAAAACAACAAATATTATGCTGGGTTTAAAAAATATTCACACAAGCACTGTAATTGCTAAATGGGGAAAAATAGTCCCAGCTGTATCATAACTGATACTTGACAAAAACCTGGCCTCCAAATATTTATATTTTTCTTGTCCAGCTAAATAAACTCAATCTAAAATAAATTCTACTTAGAATAAAATATCTGAAAAAGTCCTCACTGCAAAGGATTTTTTTTCTTTTTGTGGCATGTGACATAAGGTGGGGAAATTCCCCTTTGCTGAAGATACATTAGTGCTGCTTTTGCTGCTGTGAATCACTAAAGGCTGAGCTTGGTGCTGAGATAATGGTAAAGGAGGAAAAACCTTGTAAAAGCCTGGTTATTAAAATGTCTCATTAAAGACAATGAGAGCTTTGGGCATGAGTTCCCAAGAAACCGATATTTCCCTTTGAGAGCTTTGCCTTTTCTCATGTGCTCACTGGGCACTGGCTTCTAATTTGAGAGGCCAGTCCTGGCAGTAGAATTGCTGTATCCATTCCTCCCTTTGAAAGAAACTTATAAAGTATTTTATTTCTCCACTTTCTGCCCAAATCACATGTCTCATTCAGGGCACACGCTTAAGAGACAGCAGGTCTCCCTGGGTGCGGTGCAGCATCACAGCTTCTGCTCTGCTGGAGGAGTTGTCAGAGGTACCAGGTGAAGAGCCCCTCTGAAGATTTGTGCTGAAACAGCCAGAGGGATGCTGTGGAACTGGGGCCATTCAGCCACCTGGCACTGCAGAGGGACTGCAGGCATGGAGGAGGATGCTGCACAAGCACAGAGAAAGCTTCACGGGCGATGTTTAATTCATTCAGAATATTGTTACTATCACCAGTGAATTCAGAGAGGGCAGATTCAAATAAACCCTCTGAACTGAAATTTGACACAACCTGCTGAAAGTGGTGCTCCAGGAAACTAGAGAAGGAGTAGAGTGAGAGCTACAAAAGGGGGAAAACAAAATTGACTGTGATGATCTCAGCTAGTTTCCCTGGAAAGCTTACATCCTATATATCCCTGGTCTGGTAACAGAGTTGTTTGCTGAGTTGTTTGGATTGCTCCCTGTTCTTAATTAAAGGATCATTGAATCATAGAATTGTTTGAGTTGGGAGGGACCTTTAAAGGTTGTCTAGTCCAACCCCCCTGCAATAAGCAGGGTCATCTTCAACTAGATCAGATTGCTCAGAGTCCCATCCAACCTGAATGATTGCAGGGATGGGGCATCTACCACCTCTCTGGGCAACCTGTTCCAGTGTTTCACCACCCTCATAGTAAATAATTTCTTCCTTGTATCTAGTCTAAATCTACCCTTTTTAATTTAAAACCATTACCCCTTGTCCTAGCACAACAGGTCCTGCTAAAAAGTTTGTTCCCTGAACTTTATTAAAACTTAAATTACTAATATGTTAAAGGCATATTACTTGGCACCAAAGAAGCTACTTTGCCGTGGAAGGGAAAACATTGACATCAGAGAGGCAGATTGACAGTAGCGTTTTGTTTTTATATTTTTATTTTTGCTGCAATTACAAAAGCAGGTCTTGGAATTTATTTTTAATGTGAAGGGTGGAAAATACCTCCTGTGATGGTAGAGTTCTTGATTAGATGACCTCAAGGCATTTTGCAAAAGTCATTGTTAAATGTCCCAAAAGATTTTCTTTAATTTTTAAAACTGAAAGGTTTTTTTTTAGTTAGAGTTCCTTAAAGTTTCAAATAAGAATTTATCTAGAATCTTCTACTTAAGGAAAAATAACAGCCTCCCTGCTGAAATTGTAAAAGTGGATGCATTTCTATTCATAAAGCTAAACTGTTTTTTCCTTTCTTACCCTCATTATTTTCTATCCCCTCTGCCTTCTTCCCTCTCTCTTCTTTCACAGTGTTCAAGAGAAAGGGAGATGAGAAAAAAAAGGTGAATTTTGAGATTTCCTCTTTCAAAGTAGATTTCAACATTTACACAGTCTACTGTTCACCAAAATGCTGTTATAATTAGTTTCTCTATGTCCTTCCAAGGTTTTACAATAGGGAGATTGGAGGATGTAGGGGTTTGCATTGAGAATGTAATACAGACAAGGAAGTATACCTCAAGGTTTCTTGAGATCCCAGACTCATAATTCCTAAGAGACATTCAAATAATCTTTCTGATCGACCCTAAGCTTTAAATCAGCTTCTCTCCTCAGTCATTCTCTCAGGCTTCCATCTTTCTCTTCCCTGCCAATCCACTGCCACTACTTGTTTAGGAAAAAAAAAAAAAAAAAAAAAATCTGTCAGGGTTTGCACATAAAGATTTGGGTTGTTTACGTATTCTGCAAGATCTCTAAAGTCTTGTCCTGAAAAGGCAGATCACAGCTCAAAAAAGGGGTCTAACGTCTTCCTTGCCAGAAAAGGGAAGTGGCCAAGACTATCAAGCAAAGGAAGGGAGGGGACATGGGATGAATCTGCAAAAAAAGTTTAAGACTGACTGCCTCTCAGTGCTTCCACATGAGAAATATGAAGTTAAATAAAGCAAAAGAAAGACAGAAGCCAAGTGATCTTGCCCTCTACTATCCTTCTGGGAATTACCTGATGGCAGCATTTATAGACAGCAGCTATTTGTAAGTGTTCTGTAACAGGAATGTTTTTATATCGTTCTACAAAGACATGGCAAAGTATTTATCATACCTGTAACATGCTTTTTTGCTGACCTTTCTCAGTCTGGTTTGGTATTTATCATGGAAAGATTTTCTGAAATGATTGATGTATTTGGATATTGCTTGTGTAACTCGTCTAGGAGAAGGTGTCATGTTGTTTGCAGGAGAAGGACAGGAGCAAAGTGAGAATTGCAGGTTTCCACGGTACAAGTAATTTGTGTTATTTAAACTCATTTAGTCCTGCAAGAGAAATCTGGACATGTTAGAACGCTTTTTTTGGCACGAGATTGAACAACCTGTCCAGGGATGGGTACTGGTTACGGAAAGAGAACAACCTTCCAACATAATATCAAGGCAGGCAAGTCTGTATGTCTGTTGTCAGAGCTAGGCTAGGATGTCAAACTACTGTGTTATACTGTACATTTGGTGTCCACCACAAGTTTTTAAAAATAAAATGCAGCTTTCCCATACTGCATGATTTTAGTACCTGAGAGTGCCACAAAGAGCTAGATGATGAGTTTTCAGTCATGGCAGGTTGTCAGGTGTACCCATACAATGATGCCTCAGGTAGTACCAGTTGTGTCCTGTGTCACACAGCCGAGTATTGACTCTGCCTATAAAATGCACCACAGATGATTTTCAGCTGCCCCAGATGCCCTTTGAGACTGGAGGAAGTAAAAGTCCAAGTCACTATCTCAGAAGTGATACAGGCTTCCTCAGATTTATTTCTTTATTTTCTTTGCGTTTTACTGTGATTCATGACTGTTTGTTTTTGTCCCCAGTTATTCAGTTCAGTGGAGTTTGGCAGAAGATGGCTGCTTCTTCATGAGGGAGTTGCACCAAACAGGTTCTACTGGTAAGAGCAAAAACCTCTTCCTCATTTCCTAGACACAGCTTCCCCACACATGTGGAGATGTTGAAATTGGGGCTTGAAGGCAATGTGGATGAATCCAGTCTGCACTGTAATTTGTTGAGATTAACTTTGAACTGGTATGAAAGGGGCATTGTTCCTCCTGTTGTGTGTTTATACAGCACTTGAAAGTGGAGTCTTTGATCTAAGGATAATGCATAACTGAAATGTACTAAATAATTGTCTGAAGAAAGCATTGTCTTAGTACGGGAGAGCTCTGCAATTTCCTGTGAACATTTTGAGTTCGAATACAAATCCGTTCAGCATAAGCTTGTTTGGTTTTGCACCAAATACAAAGATGAGATGAATGTGCTTAGACTAGTGAGGGCTAAAAAGTCTTGGCGTCTTTGAGGATAGTAGCATTTCTGCCATGTGTGACAGTGGACATTCTCCATTGGCTGGTGTTATGCTTTTGACTGCTGTTGAACCTACTTCAGTCCTTGAAAGTGAGCAAGTTAATGACCATTGAACTAGGCACATATAGTTATGAGCTTAAATCACTGTGCAGTATTGCTTCTAAGCAGCCAAGCAAGATTTCCATTTGGATTTCAAGCTGTATGGATCAGCCATGTGTAAGTTCCTCTTGCTGAATCTTTCAATGTCAGTTGGTTAGAGCAATTCAAAATGTTTGCAAGTTTGATGCCAAAGTTACCATAAGAAGTGTCATAGCTCTTTGTTAGTGATGCAAGCTTAATTCTTTGCTGTATTAGCTTATGCCTTACGATTCGTATCTAAATTCACTTAGGGCTACAGCCTACGTAGTTCTGATAGAATCTGAGCATTTCACAAATTTTAATATATGGAGTGTCTGTAACAGATGATTTGACTTCAGATTCAAATGCTGGTAGTGGCCACAACCACTGAAAAATAACCCCTGAATTATTTTTCAAGCTTTTTTCTGAAGTTCTCCACTACTAGCAAATTTGTATTTTGTCTCATCTTCAGTTTTATTCATCACAGATTTACCCAGTCTGGTGTACTGATTCTCTCCTCATGATTCTGATTGCAGGCAGATCTCTTTGCATTTGCTTTCCATAGCAGTGATTTGCATACCCAGTGTAAAGGTTTGTAACCATGCTCGCAGTAAAGTACTTACCTGAAACACCTCCATGCTGTCACGCAACAGCAGTTAGTGTAACGTCTACTTATGTGGAAACGAAAGCTGAGGAATGAAGGAGAAACTGAACTGTTTTCCTGCAAAGATAGTTGTCATAGTCTAAATCAAAGATAAGTTTATTCTTTATATATTTTGGCTTACTCCTCTTTTTGTTTACACTGGTGTAAATCTGTGAGACATCTTGTCAGCTCTTCATGGAAGCAGTAGTCTACCTGTGAGCAGAAATTGGCTCATGAATCTGGCCCTTAAAAGAGGAGCTTTCAATAAAATTGTCATCTTGAAATCAGGAGGAGCTGAACCAGGTGATTAAAATGAGACCCCCGTGCTAGCTTCTGAAGTATATGTTTTTGCCAAAACCACAGGTTCTGAACATATCAAGATTCAGGAGTGGTTCAGTCAAATATTTTCTTTTAATTTGTGGAAGAAGTAAGAGCTCTAGGTCAAATTTACTTCCAAAGTCAAATTTATATTTGGTCTGCTAAGATATACCAGGGATTTTGTTTGCTGCTCCTGCTTTTTAATCCTTTCTCAGAACCTGTGTTAGCTGAAGCTTTTGCAAACTAAATTCCATTTTTAACTTGTTTTTGTGTGAGGGTCTGGGTAGACATATATATAAAATATACATTTATATCACTCCTATTTCTTTCCTATAGGACTCCTAGCAGAGTTTCAAAGTGTCAGATGCAAACACACAGCTCCACACATCTCTTGTTTTTTTTCTGGGCTAATAAAAGCAGAAAGTCCTAGAAATATGGAGATCCAGTCTTTGAGACATCCACAAAATTTTGCTCACTGAAAAAGGTCAGAGTGGTCGAGAGAATGTCCCTGTTCCCGGATCCCTGTGTTCTGTACTGCTCTCCAAACCTTTTAAGGTTTCCCATCATTACTTGCAGTAGTGGATTATTGTGAATTGAGCAGATGGATGCCTGCAATAACAATAATGATGAAAAAGATCATTTTCCTTTTCCATGGAGCTCAAACTTTGAAGGCCTCTGAGAACCTAACAAATAAGAGAACTCAGGCTTGCAGCTTCAAAGGCAAAGTATAAGATGAAAAGATGTTCCAACCACCCATCTAATTCCCTACAGCCATAAACAAAACGTGAAATTGCAAGCCTGTATTTTCACCTTGAACAAAATGTCCCTTGCATAACACACCTCAGTGTAAGGTAGACTGTACTTCTACTATCAAAAGTAAAAATAATACAACTCATGGCAACAGTGTTGCATCTCGTTCTGGCTTTTTTATTATGATCATAATCACAAAAAAAAAAAAAAAAAAAGACCACTACTAGCTGCACTTTTATGGACACTATCTGTCCTCAAAACCATCCATAGTAGAAAACAGAGCTATGCATGTGTAACTGAGAATATGTACCCCACAAAGACAAATACTGGGCTTTTCTGTGCATTTCCATTTCTGTGCAACCAAGTAGCTGCAGACAAAATAAGCACCGAAGTGCTAAATCAGAAGGGCAGACCTTTGCACTCCGAGCTTGCCCACTGCTGACTCCACATGCAAGAAAAGTGAAAGGCAACTGGGATGTAAGAGGGTATGGATGTAGAGTTGAAATCCAAGCTTCTACAGCAACATCTCGGTAGCCCGTGCTGATGTACAAGTTGGGTAGAGCCTTGCTGGGTGCCCTGTGGTTTGTTTTTTAATTAATTGTTATGCATTTTGGCTTGGAAATATGCAGAGTCTAATCAACCTGAAAAGTCAGAAGACTGACTTCCAGTTATTCTTAAGAGTAGAAATTAATAGTGAAGGAGATGTCCTAAAGGCACAATTTTCAAAGGAAAGGAGACCATGGGGAAATTCTCTCCTGTTTGTGGTGCTTTCTCTATATCAGATGGTTTTGAGGGGATCAACCAGGACATAGCTGTATTGTGCAGAGAATGACGGCTATATCTTGATATCTAAGGAAGACTGAGGAGTTGCTTTACCACAGATTGTTTCCAGGACTATCTAAACAGTGAATTTTCTAAGATCGGGAAGACATAAAGAAAAGCATTTAGCATCAGGCCCTCTTGAAGCTGCATTTATTTACTTAGTGCTGCTTATTTTGACAGGGGAGGAACATCTGGAAGACTTTAAAGACTTTTAAACGGATTTGAATGGTGGATGAAAGCAAAGATGCATTTTCCTGATTGCTCACTGATATTATAATTGCCATTTTACTCTGTCATGGTGGTCTGGTAAATAGTTTGTGGGTCACTCTAAGTCTTGTGAAGAAACACCACTGAGCTTGCTAGTTTTAGTCTTGAGAAAGCTCTACCTGCAAATGCTGTCAGAGAATCTTTTACAGTAGCATTTCTTATGTCTGTTTCCAAGAGAATTTTCTTTTTATTTGATTATTTTTGGCTGCTCTGTGAAACACCCCCTCCTACTACCACCTCAGAAAAATTCAAATCCCTGAAGAACAGCATTAAAGCAATCTGCTGATGCATACTGCATAAGTCTGAGAAAACACTCTCTGTAGAGACAGCTCAGATCCTTGAAGCTCATATGTATTTTGTATTCTTGTGTCATCTGTTTCATTAAGAGGAGTCATTAACATGAAAATAGACTCATTCTTTATTCAGAGCTCCAGTTTGCCTTTCCATTCTTCCATCTGCAGCTCTGAGTGGATACCCTGACATCCACACTTGCAATGAAAGAGACTGTAGTGTCAGTCTGTGGAGGAAGAAATCAGGTGGGGGATGAGCAGATAAACTGAAACCTTTTAAAATGAGAGGTGTCTGGAGCTTTCTCATCCAGAAAAAGGGATCTGTAATTCTCTAAATCATTATAAGGTTCTAAGAACACATTTGTGATGGGCAGACTTTAGTGATGGGCTACTGGAAAACTGAGATCTCTAATAATCTCTGTAATTTGTATATTTTATCACATAGCTGCTTAATCTAGGTATATGAAAGCGGTATACTGAGCAAATCTTTATCCACTCAGAGAGCCAACTATATGTGTCATGGAAACGTAAAAGATTCCGCACTGTATACAACTCAAAGGCACTGCAGTTCTGCACTGTGTCAACATTTTTCATATTTTTTATCATTTCTCTGACAGATTCTTGAGATTTTGCTGTTAAATGTACTGTGGCAGAAAAATGCATGAAAATTATCAAGGTGCTTAGTAATTCTGGAACCGTACTCTATGAAAATACACTAATTACTAGGAAAGGAGCATTCAAAGCAATATTAGTTCGTCAGGGTAGTGCAGAAACAAGAATATACATGGCTTATTGCTGGTATCATGGTGTTTACTAATGTGGTAGGCATTAGGGGGAGAGAATGCAGTAGGTGCTAGTTAGAAGAGTTGGATAAATGCTTTATCTAAATACGTCTGGGTTTATTTTTGTGATATTTGCAGATTTTCACCGTACATTCCTATGGTGGAATTTTGCTGGCAAAGGCACTGGTTTGTGGCAAATACAAATGTGAACTCACTTGGTGAATCAGTCATACTAGCAATTACTTTACGTTTTTTTCTCACTTTTTTAAAGTGTTACAGTCATCCAGTCAAAGTTCAGTAGTGATACCTTGTGACTTGCAAATACAAACATTCATGACCAGTAGTTGCAAAAAAAAATAGCCAAGTGTATAAAGTTCAATATCACCAAAATATATATGCAGACGTTGCTCATTAAAAGGTAGATTTTCATTCTGGTCCTTGGATCAAGTTATGCTTTCAACCAGAAATTATTTTCTGAAAGTCAGTAAGTCAAGGTATCATGATTAGAGCTGGCCCTAAAACAATAAAAATAAATGGTTAAAAACTCATTAAAATTCCTTCAAAATGTAATTTATTTTTTTTTAATCTGAATGAGACATTTTCTGAAAAGATTCTCAGCTAATTCTAATCATAACCTAACCTTGAAAAACTTAGGAGGTAAAAAAAAAGTAATGAAGCCAAATAATAGAAGTGTCTTAAAAACTAGCAGAAAATGAACAATAGAAAAGCCTAGCTGGTAATTTATATAATCAAGTTATAATCATTAACTGGATTAACTGTATTAGTGCTATTGATTTTTTTTGGTTTTACTTATTTGGGTATTGCACCCAGACAAGCAAGTAGGAGAAATGCAAAAGAAACACCACTCTGTATTTCAAAAAGATGAGAGAGCTTTAATGATGCTAGGACTGGAACACCTTTCCTATGAAGAAAGGCTGAGAGAGTTCGGGTTGTTCAGCCTCTAGAAGAGAAGGCTCCAGGGGGACCTTATTGTGGCCTTTCAGTTCTTAAAGGAAAAGAAAAATGGAGAGACTATTGGTTCAGAGACCATAGTCATAGGACAAGGGGTAACAGTTTTAAACTTAAAGAGGGTAGATTTAGATTAGATATAAGGAACAAATTCTTTAATCTGAGAGTAGTGAGATACTTGCCTAGATAAGTAGTGAATGCCCCATCCCTGGAAGTGTTCAAGGTTAGGATGGATGAGGCTTTGAACAACCAATGTAGTGAAAGAAGTCTCTGCCTATGTCAGGGATTCAGACTAAATTATGTTTAAAGGTCCATTCCAACATGAACCATTCTGTGATTCTAAGGTAACTGCCTTAATTAGACAAAAAACATAGCTCAGGGCTTTCGTGCACTATATAGGTGTAACAGGCTGTTTAGAAGTAAACACTCATAGCATTTCTCATTTCCAGTAGGGTCATGTGTCCATGATGTCAGTGACCCCCTGAGGAAATTACAGGAGATATGTCAGTTTAGTGAGAGGTGTTGCTATGTCTCAACTCTGTCTTGTTTTTTTCTGAGTATGAGAAGGAGAATAAAATGGATGCAAACATTGCAAAAAAGCGGCCAACCAACCTTTCCCCTCAAACAATACAAAGATATGCACACACACTGAAAGGGAGAAAAAGATAAACTGGTAAGCAGCCAAGAGGACAGATGAGTTGATAGGGCTGTATTTGCATTTCTTTTATGAACAATGTAAAGATACTTAATCTTCAGAGTGGAATTATAGAGTATGTATCTTTTCTCTTCCAGAGGAGGCTAGAGACTGTATTTTAAAAGCTCTGACTGTTCATTGGAGCAGCTGAAAGAGCTGAAATACAGGGGAAAAAAGTGTCAAAGCCTTGGTAAAAACTTCATTATATTCAAGCAGTTGGAGCAAGCCAGGTGAACTGTCGCAGTGTTCTTGTCAGATCTTGGCTTGGTGAGATTTGCATGCCCACCCAGGTGGGCTGAGGCAATTTAAATGGCGTGGTCTCTGGGCTGTTTACGGATGGTGCTGTGTGTTGCTGAACAAGGCCTTTTAATCACTGCGGGGCAACTGCTGGAGGCTGACAGGGAAGATGCCAATCAAAGAGCATTGTGACAGCTGGTCCAGAAAATCATCCGCTTGATCTAACACTCAAGCCATAGCCAATGAGTTGAAGTGTACTAGAAATTTATTTAAAAATGTATGTATTTCATAGCTTAAATATGGTGGAGATGGGCACATGCCAGAGGGGCACATCACAGAGGGACCTGTGACAGTTTTCAGGATATCTAAATTAAAAAACTGACTGATGGGGAATAGCAAGAGTGGCAAATTTTGCTTGATTTCCATCCTTCTTCTCTTTCTCTCTTTTTTTTTCTTTTTTTCTTTTTTCTTTTTTCTTTTTTTCTTTCTTTCTTTTTTATTTTTTTCTTTTTTCTTTTTTTCTTTTTTTTACTTTTTCCTTCTTTTCTTTTTTTTTTCTTTTTTTCTTTTTTTCTTTTTTTTTCCCTGAATTTAACACCACACATTTGCTTCCAGTTGAAGTTTGGCTTTGGGAGAAAGTCAGATTGAAGGTGTGAGCCTCTGGAACGTAGGTTGCCATTACCTTGCTAATATTTTTAGGCAGCTTCATGGCTGCCAGCTTAAAGATACAGATGAGCTGCAGGCAAGCAACACTGCCGGGAACCAGAGTGAAAAGCAAATCTTCAGCAGTGCCTTTCCTTGGCCCTTATCATGCTGCTGCTGGGAACATTACTGATGGTGAGGAATACATATTAGAGCACTTTGTTGCCATTCAGTGCCCCTGACATTTACCATTTCCTCACCAGAAAGGTCAGTGTAACATCCTGCCCAGCCAGAGTGCAAGGAAGCGTACTCTCAGTTGTCAGTACTCACTGAAGATCCCACTGGCATTTCAACAGATTAAATGAAAACCTCTGCTTACAGTTCTCATACAGCTGGACCCTGATGTAGCTCTAGCTTTTTGCTGCAAATCAAGGCTGAAATATCTCAGATCTGTCTTGGGAATTAAGATTTTATTCCTGTCTGGCTTCCAGAGATACAAACTTGCCAGCCACATGTGAGCCAGCAAGGACAGAAAAAAGGCAGGTATCCTCCTCTTTCTGTTGCTGTTAAAAGCTCCTTTAGACTCTTTGGATTTAGGATAAGTTTTAGTTCTTAAGAAACTGAGATCCAAAATATGTATCTTTCTTTCCAAGACAAGGCTGAGGAGATTGCCCGAAGTCACACAGCAGGGGTTAATATCACTCTAGTCCTCCGAGTCTATAATAACCAGATTAGTCTTGGTAGTCTCTTGAGAGAACTTGTTACTCATAATCAAATCAAGATTTGTCAAAGCAAAATGTAACTCCTCAGCCTCAAAACCTTAGTTTGACAGAGTTCCACCACGTGAGCGGGAAAGTATTCTCAACGCTGATTATCATGGGGACTCTAAAATTGAGGGTAACTTGAATGTTATCCTAAAAGTTATAACGGAGTAAAATCTTATTCATTTACCCGATTCTGCCCTCTTTCTCCCTTTAGATTCTTGTCTTCCAGTTGTGAATAGGGAGAAGAGGTGTATTCACCTAAATAAACCTTTTGGGACTGAGAAGCCCCATTCTGATTGCTGCGTAGGTTGGTGTGTTTTGGTTTTCCCAGTTCAGCTGATTTGTCTTTAAAAATCACCCAGAGATACTTTTTAAATGAGTACAGACTCCTATGAGCTCCAAACTCCCTCCCGTGATCCACTTCCCCTGTTAAAGATCTGCAGAAGTAGACAGGCATCCATATACCAGGTTCAAAATCCTGATTTGGGGGTTACTCAGTAGCAGCAGCCTGCTGTGTTTCTCAGGATCCTGAAACATGTCAGTCTTTAAAGGGCATTGGACTAAGAAACTGATTTCTCTGCCTGCACCTATAAAGGGCAGCCCTTGAGAGGGTGAAGGAGCTGCATAGTAAAGTTAGCTGTGGATTTGTCTAGATCTATGTCAGAAAGGCTTCACTGCTATTTTCTGTTGCATGTTTAATAAGCAGCATACTGTGTTACCAGAGTTGACTTTGCACTCTTGCTGTAAATGACTTCTTGGCCTCCTCTGGAGCATGCTGACTGGGCCACAGCACTACAAGATGCCAGAAACATGTTTTAACACAGTGGGAAACTGTGATCCTATTAGACTGTACCAGCAGAGAAGCAGTAAATCAGGTAGGTTTGGTCCATTATATCAGGGAGCTGAGTTTGGAGGCTGTAACTAGAGGGTACCTTCCTCCTTCTCTTCCTTCAAGCCTGTACGATGTCTTAAGTTTCCTGCAATATATGGAAAGAAGAGAGAGAGTCAGGAGGACTATCTTAAAATCAGGATCTAATCCTGGTAACTGAATTTTATCCACTTAGTTCAGATCCTCATTTTAAGACATTCCTCCCCCCAGCATTACCAGGAATGGGCACCTACCTCTCTGAGAATTCACATCCATCTCTTTTAGAGTTTCAGCCAAGTTTCCTCTCTGGAGCTTCCCACAGAGAGCTGTGGTGTTACTGCAGCAGGGGAAAAGGCTTGGTTTGCTGCTGTCCTCAAGGCTGTGGGGTATGTGAACACCATGGGGTGGAAGGCTGTGGATAATCCCGCTCCAGGGTTGCAAAAAATGATGGCAAGAGTAGAAGTGACTCCCCATGGCCTGGAAATCGCACCACTTACCCCCAGTTACCTCCTAATCTATTTTAGTGTTATCAGCAACAGACACCTCTTTTTCTGGGTCAGTGTTGTGAGGTGACACAACTTGGAGGAATTTGTCTTTACTCATTGCACTGCTGTTTTTCATAAGTTCTAGAAAAAAGGTGAAACTGAGCAAAACATACCATAGGATACATTTGGCCCAGTGGCTGCCGGTTGAATTGAACGTTATATCATCTCATCTAATTGGACAATGTAGGAAACAATAGTGCAAAGAAGTAGCAGGGAAAATCTAATTAGATGATTGTCAGGGAAAATTTATTGGCGAGGTATAAAGAAATGAAGTTCTGATTTATGCCTGTCTGGAATCTGGCCCTTTGTTTCTAAAACGTGTCAGGAGAATAAGTTGGTTAAGAGATGTTAAAGCTAGAAAGCAATCTTTAAAGTATGTTCAAGGAATAGTAAAATCTGTAAAACTTCACACAATAGGGACTGAACTGAAGAAACCACAAGAATTACCTCCACATTAAGCTCCCTGGGGCAGATTCACTGACTGCTGCAAGCAAAAAAAAAAAAAGGAACAGAGAGCATGTGCAAAGTCCTCAAGGAGTCAACATAGTAGTAAAAGGAAAAGGAGCCTGGAGGACTCTTGGGCTCTATTTTTGTCTCTTCCACATAATAGCTATGTCATCTTAGTCAAATCAATGAGGTCACTGTGCTCTTGACTGATCAGTGGAGTTTATCTATAAAGCTGAGAATAAAAATTTTCCTCAACCCTGATTTCTAGCTTGGTCTGCTGGTCTTGTACTTTTCCATAGGTCTTGAACAAATCAGTAGCATACAGGGAAGGTACCTTAAGGGTTGATGGTCAAGTACTTTTGTATTTTTGGACAAAAAGTTCCCTGTTCAGTGCTACATGTTACTATTTTTATGAGTGGTTATTAGGATTTAGAGTGTTATAGAAGCATCAGTGGAACTAAAAAATAGATGCTACTGAGAACTCCATGAACGTCATCCATTGTTGTTTTCATTCTGTCCATTAAAACAACACCAAAAAGCTTCCATTCACTAAGTTGGAATAAGCTGACAATTTTTTAACATGAAGTGGCAGGATGTGTCCCAGAGGCAGTGGGGGAGCTGATTTTGCATTGGCAAGATTTACGATAAGGGATTCACATGAGTGCTGAGGCTAAAGGTAGATAAATCCCCAAAGGCAAATTCTACTAATAATTGAATTACAAAGCCATTATCATGTGCTGAACAGAGAAACTTTATAGCTGTATTATGACAGGATAAAGCTTGTTAGAATATTTGTGTTCATAGGGCAACTTTGACATAAGGATCTCTGAACATACGTTCTCTTTTCCACCTGTCTGTTGCAGCTAATTATTCTTTCTCTGTAATGCAGTGTATGTGGAGATGGAGGTGTGCTCAAATTGGGGATGGGAAGAAGGAATGCTGAAGGTCAGGAGACATCTCAAAGTGAATAACACTTTAAACACAAAGTCATCTGCAGAAGGCAACTAGAGTCGAATGTGCAGAAAGAGAATCGGGATAGGTTTCAGGAAGGGGAAGAGAGGACACATGGGCAAATAAACATTTTTAGTGATGAGAAGTGAAGCTGGATTTTCCAAGTGATGTGTCACTTTTCTGTTTGGTATTGCATTGAATCCACTGCTAACCTACTCTAAGTCAGTGTTGATAAGCTCAAAATGGCCAGAACTGTGGGGATCTCATTCCACGCTCCTTAGAATCTGTCAGTTTTCTGCCGTCCTTTGCTGCATGGACAAATCATACCTCTTCCCCACAAAACAGGGTGAGGGATGGTCATAGGGGTTCTGGTTCTGCACTTGTTCATTTCCAATGAGACTTGGGAAAGTTATCCCCATAAAAAGAATGAAAAACATTCAGACTGGTTTTGTCTATGAAAAGGGCATAGTAGTGTTTCTGTTCTTCCAGCCTTTTGTTCTGGGCCATTTGCATTGAAGACTCTCTAAAATAAGGTTGTCTTTTATTGCTTAGCTTAAAATACCGTTGATCTTGGCTGCTGTGAGCATGTATGATACAAGGAATATGTATGAAAAGTTTGCCATCAAGTATCTTGTGCATGTACTCCCAGATACGGTGTGACTGTGTCTGAAGTCAAGCATCTAAAATCAAAGACATCGAAAGCTACTTCTCAGAGCGCACAAGCCCCTGAGATGAAGCCCTTATTGTCTGGTGCTTCAAGTTATTTGTTCATGAAAAATGGTAGTTTGAAATTAAGTACACCAAGTGGAAGCTTTTTGTGTCTTCACAATGATGCCTTTTTGCAGTTCTGAGTGGTCTGACTACCTTGCAAGCCTCATCTGTTCCCAGTTTCCATAAACAATTAGTTTTGTCCGTAGAAGTGAAGAAAGATAGGTGGAAACCCCAGGATAACAGGGTCTCTGTTGAATTTCCTTGGCTCAGAAGAGCTGACAGGCCAAGGAAGCCAAGGTTTTAGAAATGTTTCAGACAGAGAGATAGCAAGGGGTTGTTCACTACAGAAATACGCCAACTAGCATTTGCTGTGCAATGGGCCATGCCAGTCTGCTTTTGTTTATTTCAGCCTAGTTCTAAACCAGAGGATGATTAGTGGTCTTTTCCCTGTGCCGCTTCTCACAGTGGATATAGAATCTGCATTCAGAGCAATTACTGTGCTGCAGCCACTGATATCGATTTGTGAAGATCTCAAGTGCAGATGACTAGTTAGTAGGCTTGATGGTGATTAAAATTTTAGGAAGGGACTTTGTCGTAGAACTGTGGGTGTCCTACCTTTTTCATAATGTGAGCATCTTCTGCGTCAAGGCAGTGGGGTCACAGCCTTGCACTCCCCTTGGATTTTTTAAGTCCTCATTTTACTAAAAAGATTATTTTTGACGTTTTTTCTTTTTTCCTTTTTCTTTTTTGAAAATATCCAGACAATTATACCAATAGAACACAGAAAGCTAATCACAAAAATACAATAGGCACTGTTCAGCAGAAAGGGTTGCAAGCATGTCCCTGGTGTACTGAAGTTTCAGGGAGTGCTACAGAAAGACTGAGATTAAAGGGACGGACAAAGGGCATGCTGACATTTTACCATGGAGTGAAAACATAGACCACAGCAAGAAGAAAACTTTATGGAGGTATGAATGATTGGTCTTTGAGAACAGATACTGAAAGGGAAGAAAAGAATTGAGAAATATGAGAAGGAAGTGCTGCTGGCACAGACAACAAAAAGTTACTTAGAATAGCACATGGAAAAGCTTTGGACTGCTGTTTGTTTTCAGAGCAATGTCTGAGAGAAATCAGTAACTGAGTGGGTCCAGAGTGCTGTTCACCTGTACCGCTGTTCTTTGCAGGGTTCGTGGTTTATAAGCTGTTGGATGCACAGCACTTTTCCTTGTTTAACTTGTGAAGTGTACGTTCACCCAGTTCCATTGATCATGTGCACAAAAGATAATGAAGCAGAGCGGGCAGTTGTATCAAGTTAGAAGCATTGAGTTTGAGGCTTTGGTGTTATCTAGGGCAAATCCAGCATGTAGTTTCCTTCTTCCATGTATGAAGCTCGTATTTATTGATCACTCTAGTTTTGGTATAAGAACCTTCAAATCCAGTCATCAGTCAGAACTGGAAGTTCTTTGTTATCAGTTAGGTTTATTCGTTTTGTTTCATACTGATGCCATGGGCTTAACACTGTTCCTTAATAATACTCAGGCTTGTAGAAGTACATTGTCCAGCTCAGCTTCTAAGGATGATACTTTTCCAATTGAAAAAGCTAAGAAAACCCACTAGTAGTGTACCTACATGTTTGGTAGTGTTGTGATAGGTCTGACTGATGTACTAAAAATGTAAGACTTCTGATGTATGGTCCACAGTTTGTAACACTTTGTTGCCAGTTGATGCTTTAAAAAATTATTGTCCCATGCATGTAAAATAATATATCTTCCTACAGAGCATGTGTTCTCAGGTGCAATGCAACGAAGAGCATGCTATTTATCTCCTGTATATACTCATTGTGGTCAAGATTTCATTTCTGAATGTCCCCCAGGCTTTTACATGCCGTATAGTAAATAATAAAGCTGAGGTAAGCTATAGAAAACATTACTTTCTCAAAGAGAAGGCAGCTTAGGATGTTCTCTTTCCACTTTACTTACAATCCATAGTTTATCTGTAATTCATGTTTTTAAACGTAGGTAATAAACATATTTCAGGTCTGTTGTGTTACCTGCTTTGAGGCCTTTATGTGATCACATGTGTGTGTCTGCAGCATAGCTGTCCAGACAACTTATATTCAGTGGAGAGTAACAGCCCATTCTAGGATAAAGTTTGTCTTCTCATGAAGTAATATCTAACACCATTCAGATGAACTACAGTGCAAAACTGCCTGTTTCTCCTCACTGCCTGCAAAGAGAGTTGAGTGTGGCTAGCTCAGAATTAAATATCTGTAGTGTATAACTGGGTAAGGTGAATGTTACTTTATGTGGCTTTCCAGGTGGTACGGAGGGATGTATAGAGAAATATCACAGGGCTACCATGGAGCAAGACAGCATGATACAAGAAAATGTGTCATTAAAAAATTCTGGTTAGTAAGCTGTCAGCAGAATCCATATGCAAGTGATGTCTTTCCGGATGTCAGCTGTGTACAGCTAATATTGATTTGAGCAGTATGTATTTTTATTCTGCCAGTCCTTTGCAACTGATTGTTCATGTTATTTAGTATTATGGGCTTAACTGTGACCTTGTGCTGTCACAACCAAATTAAGCCTATTTTGTACCAAAACAACAGAATGTGTATTTTCTAAGGTGGAAGGAAAGATCAAGCAGATAGGAAGACCTGGATATGGTTCTTGCCTCTACCTCAGATGTACTGTTTGACTTTAGGAACTCTTGTTCTCTACATCGTTGGGACAATTGATGGCTTAATTCTGACTTGAGTTGAAGCTTCTGCAGTCCCACTGCTGGCTGTCATAGTTTGAGACTAAGTAATATGCAGGTCATTGCAGCTGTAACCTTCCAGCTTTCGGGGATTGGTGGGTACAGACACTTGTATGCTGTTCATAAGACATTTAAGAGTTTGATGTGAATTATGGCTCATATCACAAGGGAAAACAACAGTGACAATCATGTCCCATCCATCAATGAGACATCTCATTCTGAATCAATTGTCTTTGCCTGAGAAGATGCGATAGTAGTGTCTCTTGGAGTCAGAATAACACTGTAAGGAGGAAACACACAAAACACCTAACTCTAGTCTCATGGGCTTTAACTAGGGCAACAAGTTCTTTGCTGGATGAATACCATTGTTGCATGTCTCTGAAGAGACAAAGTGTTCAGATCCATTGAATATAATCCTTGTTTCTTTGGAGAGTTCACAGCCTCATGGGGCTGTGTCAGGTCAGGAGGAAGAATGTGCTCACAAAGCTGTACAGTGTCTTCTGCAATAGCCCTGTTCCAGGTGCGCTTAAAGCCCAAGTGAATAAACAAGAATAAAAAGGAGATTTGCCAAATTACAAGCTTAGTCCTTCTGCAGCTTTTTAGAGCTGTTTGTTGCTGCATCTGTCTATCTTGAACGGAATTTTAACTAGCAGACCCAACGTTTTGGCCCTAAATCTGCTGATGATAGCAGGTAAAGGAAAAATGCCCTACGAAGGTACTCCCTTCCCACCCACTTGGTGTCAATCATCAGGAAGTAGAGACTTGAAATGGAAGTTGAATGTTTAGGAGAAAAATACCTTGCCATGAATGTTCTTAAAAATGCAGAAGAGGTTAAAGCAATGCTGGCACACAGACTTTTCTGAAACTTCCCAGTCCCTAGCAGAGGAGAACAAAAAATTCCAAACCTTTTCTAGCTGGAGAATTGTTAGACTTTGTCAAGCAAAGCTAAGGATTAATCAGGACATAAATCATCTTGTTATTGTTAACATTTTTATAATGGTTATTAGTTAATGCGCATGATGATTAAGGGTTGGAGCTGCCTCTGATTGCAGTCAGTGGGAACTGAATTAAGGTCTAAATCACTGTTTGAACCTCACTTTTGATTTCCTGAAAAATAATGAGGCTTTGAACAGAACAGCATCTAATTTGTCTATCACTGGAAATGAATGTTTCTCTTCCCTCACACATCTATTAACTTGGAGGTCAGGCAGCTAACAGCAAACTGGTTGTTTCACCCTTAGCCTTAATCTAGGATTATGATTTGGATGATGGGACCAAGACTGATTGTCAGAGGTGCTGCTGAGGCTGCTGTACAATGGGATTGGTACATGCTTGCCGTCAGTACTGCCATAGTACTGGCCATTTGGGCTGTCCCAGGGATGGAGGCCAGCAGTGCCAGTCCAGGGGAACCTTCAGCAATGGAAGCAAAGCCTGAGTCCATAAACCACTTATATGCAGTACTCAATGTCTTTATGTTGTTGTTTGTTAATTCAGAGTGAACAAACCATAATTTTCTGAGTCAATTTGACAATTCTTTTATTAATGGAACACTGTTTTTATTAGATCAGAAGTGATAAAATGTCTCAGGATGAATTGAGTTTTAAAATTTCTTAATTAATGAGGGAATATTGATCATTAAGAGTGTCAGTTAAGCAAATTTGCATAAAATGTCCAATATAAAGGAACAGCTATAATTAGTATGCTGGCAAACACTATTATCTCATCAATTAAAGTCTTCTGTATCCCACCCAGAACAGAAATGCATTCTTCAACCAAATCAGGAGACACATCACAATGTCAGGTGCCAGTGAGAACAGAAACATGTCTCCAGGTGGAAAGAAGTGAAGGGGTCAGAATAAAAACAAAACTCATAAGTGCAATGTCATTGACTTGATAAAATGTTAGAATTCCTTTCGAATTTTCAAGCTTTTTTAAGGAAAATTCCAAATTGCTTTCAAAATGATCAGCTCATATTTGTGAGTATGAGTTTAGGTCCAGCTAAATAGGATCTGCTGTGGAATTAATATCTCAGACATTCATGGTATCTGTTGTTTTTAACATCTTTGTATCAATCTGTCTTTTATAGGTCCATGATGGGGTCTGGTAGAGACCCTGATCTCGTGCACCTGGAGGCAAAGACAGTGGATGGTCGTAAGTAGATCAGCTTCCAATTGTTGTGGTATTCTGGACTGTCCCTCTTATTCTTGTAACCACACAATATCATGACAAAAATCTGACTTCTGTTTAGCGATTCACTCATTTAATATGAGGGTTTTGACTGTTCCAAGGCAGGTCTGTCAGAAGATAAGTCTTTCAGCAAGGCAAAAGGTTGGGATTAACAGGCTGTGAAAGGAGTCAAGAGCATGGTAAGGAAGAACAGGTGATAAGCAGTAATTAGAGTTAATATATACAGGACTTTCTTCCTTTTGTTCATGGAAACATGACATTGGAGAGAAGTTCCTGGGTCACAGAGTCTAGCTGCTGTTGTTTCACACAGTACGTAAGATCACCTTGTTCATAGCTTTGCAGTTTTAACAGACCGGGGATACTCTGCCTTAGGTACTACCTTTGAAAATACCTCATTTCTCTCTCATTAGAAACCTTTTAATGACCAACCTAAGTGTATTATTCACTGTTATTGCTGGTCCTGTCATTGTTGTTCGCTTTCATCAGCTCCTTGCCCTCCCTACTTTGCCTCTTGAGCTACTTTTCTCCATTCCAGGAGCCTCCTTTACCTGCAACTCCAAAATATTCTCCTAATTGGCTGTAAATTCTCTCAGGCACCCTGAACCACCCACTGGCCTTTTCTCCTTCTATCTGTGCTTCCCCAAGGTTTATTCCTGAGCTCCACTGCTTTTGCAGATCTTCCTCCGTGGACTTCTTTTCCACAACACTGGATTGCCTCAGGCAGGCACCACCCTGAAAGCCTGGCTGCCATAGATCTTGTAATTCCTTATTTTTTCCTCTGTTAAATAGCAGCTTTACTGCAACATAACAAGCAGATTTTTACCATTTGCGATACAAAAGTAATAATGATGCAGTCAATTAATTTATTTAAAAATGGATAAAATTGTCCTCTGGATTGTACACCCAAATGCCATGGTGTCTTTTTTTATTGGAAACTTAAAAACTGTCTGAAAAGGTATCTGTAAGGTAATTTTTTTTTTTAACTCACTGAAATTTAGCATGAAAGAGAATTTTTTGGAAGATGAATTTTTAAAAGAAACAGTTGTGATAGAAACCATAAAGTTTTAAAGGTCTTTCCGTTTCAAGATACGCAAGATTAGTGAAAGCGAATGAATGTATTATCTCTATTTCTTATCATCTGTGATCTCTGATTATTATTTCTCCTCTCAGTTTCACTTACCTGAACATGGCGGCAAGGTTGGGAACATGAGGCTTTCTATTTCTTGGGACATGCTAAATGAGAATGAAATACTCTAGCAGGGCAGTGTCTATTTCAGCACAAAATATTACTGTTATAATCATTAAGAATTTGAGGTCATTGAGATGAAGCACTGAAATTTATGTTTAAGGAGCTGTATTCTGGTGATGCTTTTGAGGAGTGTGCAACACACAGTGGGCAGAGAAAGTACTGTGCTCCAAATGCCTTGAATGGTCTTGTTTGGGTTCTTAGGCAGCAATAAGAACATTTTGCACAACTATAGCACATTTCTGCAACAGACTTGTTGAGTGCTTAACAAATTAGTAAGCTTTGTTACACCTCTCTAAGGTGCAAACCAAAAAACAGGTATGTGAAACTGACCTTACTGAGGAGTCGGGCACATTAGTAAAGAATTGTGGAATAACAAATTATTGCTCATCAGATGAGCTCTAATAACTGATTCTGTGCACTTTTTTTGGCTTAGTTGTGAAGCAGCACAACTGAAGTTTCTCTGATCAGGCAGTGACAGAACTACTGGTGTCAAACCTTCAGCCAGTGGTCACTCCTGTTGCAAACGAGTCATCCAGATCAAAGTTCTACTGATGAGTCAGGAGGTCCCCAGCTCAGCTTCTTGGCAATATGTGTTGGATTTTCAGTAAGTTTGTGCTCTGTTTTGCCCATTGTTCCAGAGAGAGTTGGTCTTTGGCAGAGGACTATGGTGAGTAGCCCAGTAACCTTGGGTCATATCACAGCATTTTTTCCCTGAAGACTTTTGCTAGCAGGTCACAGGATTTTCAGAATGAGACAGGCTACAAGTGTGTACATGGTCTGTTCCTCTAGTTAACAACTTGGTATATTCAGGTCTCTTGGCCACTAGATCCTTCTTCTAAGTACTAAATTCTTTCCCTGGACAAAGTAATTATGATCTTCCAATAAACCATTCTCCTCTGGAGTGAAGCAGGTGAGTCATTGCCAGTGAGGTGATGGAGTGACGTGTTGAAGTGAGAAAGATAACTTTTTTCCAAGCTGAGGTTAATTTGCAGTTAATTTTTTGTGGGGTTTTTAAAAAATGTTTTTGCATTTACTTATTTATACTTTGTTTGGAGTATCTGTTTTGAAAGGTAACCAAGTGTAAAAATTCAATAAAGGGTTTAAATTTTAGAATGTAGAGTTGCCAAAACAAGGCAGGGAGAAAGAAGGAAAGAAAAGCAGGGGGAGAGGAGGGGAGGGGTAGTGGAAACAACCACACAATCTGTACACTGAAATAAAAGATCCTGAAGTGGTAAAATAAAGGCTAAGCCAAAACCTGCTAAACTCCATACAAATATGAAAAAGCACCTCATTCTTGTGCTGGTATCTTTTCCAGCAGAAGCTGAGTAGTACAACTGCAGGTGAGAAGAAGTAGAAATCTCAGAAAATTATGGTGTTAGCCCATCTCCCTGGTGGGGTTGTTTGAGAGCATCTGTCAGCAACAATCTTAGTATTGGGCTTTTCCTGCTAGAACACCAGTAACTCTCTGTCTCTGCTCCCTGATTGTGGTCTGTCTGTGCATTTTATTTATTGTGTTTATATACATAATGTAAAAAGTTTACAAGGATCAAAACAGGAGTCTCTTAGCAGGCATAAATAAGTATAACTTCAGTGGCATGTTAATTTATACCTGCTGAGGATCTGGCTAGCAATGTGCTACCTGAGATCATACTCTCCCTACTTTTCTCTTCCCTTGGGATCCAGAAAAGTCTGGACTCTGTCTGAACACACTGTGTCTCTTCAAACGAGTGTGCAGGTAGTGATGAGCGAAATGAGTACAGACTGTGCAATTTGGTTGTCTTGATGGAGACATTTGCAGGGCTAATCATTGCCATTTATGTTTTTAATCCTCTTGTGTAAATGTTGAAGACCACAAGGTAAATTTTTTATTTCGTCAAATGTGATGGTTTTATTTCTTTTTAAAGGCTTCAGGCCAATCTGAGTCAGGCTGGGACTAGGAGCACAGTAGTGATTTTTCTGGTTGGAATAGGTTCATATGAACCTTATCTCACATTTTCATTTGTACGCTAGGGTATCCCTGGTGTTCCACTTTGATTTTGGAACAGGATCAAAGGCAAACCAGCAAAGCCAGCAGGAACTGTGAATTTTTCTTGCCTGGTTTCAGGTCAACACCCCAGTAAGACAATTAATCCCCTACAGTTCTTAACCGCATGATAAGCTTCTCTTCATTACATTTACCACCATAGTCAGCAGGCAGAATGACTAGTAGAAGTTAAATCCAGGTTTCCTCAGACGTAGTCTGCAGCACTTTCAGAAGCACTTAATGACATGTGGGTTTTCGGTTTGTAAAGAGTATGCAAGTTTTGAAAGATCCTTAGTTAATGGGTTTATCTGGTTTGAGCTGGGGAGAGTTATCCCAGTAAGGCCTGATTCAAGCTAATTGACACGAGAGGTAATTTTTATACAGGTGGTCCCTACTGAGGAATCCAAACTGTTGGTGAGAATTAAAAAGATGGATTCCTACAAGGCACTTGGAGAATAACTGGGTACCTGCTCACCCTCCGCTGAATGGCAAAGCTGACTTTGAGGATGTCTAAGTGACAGCTTCTATAGATGCAAGTCAAGAAAACCAACTGTTACATTTATGAGAATATGCAGTCACTTATGTAGATAGATGCCAAATGATTTTGAGTAGTTCTTATTTTATCTAGTTTATTTCTTTAAGTAAGCTTCTGTTATTTAAAATGTGCTTTTGTTTCCTTTGTATTTCTTCTGCTGTTCTGATTTATACCTCAACTTTTCTTATTGAGAGGTAATTTGGGTGCTGCTGTGGTTGCAGATAAGACCAAAGCCTCACCTGTGGTCAGCAACCATGCTCTGCTTGCTGACCAACAGGGACTGAGCCTCTGGCCAATAGTGTCTGAATCACAAAGTTGTACTGGGACTTTAATTTCTGTTTTCACAGAACATTGCTAGGAAGAAATAATTACTGTGGAAAAAACAAGTAGGCAACCTAGCCGGACAGTCTTTTGCTAACGTAGTTAGAGTGGTGAATTAATTCCCATGGTGCCCTAAACCTGTGCAGTGATTTTTTTCCTGATCATGATTAGTATTTTGTCCTAATCATGTTTAGTATTTGTCCTGGAGAATGACATCTGTTAGTTTCTCTAATTATATCCTTATGCCAGAAATGTCAGAGGATATAATTCTCCATGTAAAGAAACATTCATGACTCTGACATGCAATGAAGAAAGAGTAGCAGCAAGATAAAAACAGATTTGTGAGTAGCTAGGAAATGGGATGGCTTCATTTCACTGATCTTCATTACTGGCTAATTGCTTTGCAGTTGCTGAGTCCTGGAGAGTAGTGAATATATTCCCATCTCTTAAATGTTTCACAAATCAACATTCAGACCAGACAGAAATGGATAAAGAATAGTTATTTTGTGTGTTTCTCAAAAAAGGAATAAAAGCTTTAATGTATCAGAGAACATTCAGTTAAATTGTAGTACTCATTGCCATGGGAGGCTGTGGATGCTGTAGGTGTACCTGGGCTGCCAAGGCACCTGGACAAATTCTTATAATCTCTTCTAGGCTTCTGTTGTTAGTCGCTGTTGGAGAACGGTTACAGACCTAGTTCTGTCAGTGAGATATGTTACTACCATGTTCTTACAGTTCATTAGTTACAGGATGCCAGTCATCCTTCAAAAGCAGAAACTATCCCTTAAGGATATTCCATTGTAAATCTGGAAGACAAACAAGTCATAGATTGTGTGGATGCTCTTTGCATAAACTAATTTGTCCTTAGTGGATTTATTTGTGAAGAGAAGGACACATTCCTCAATGAATTAAAGATGATAAATAAAAATCGGGAGGAATGATACAGTCATTGTGGGTACACTGAATATTTTATTTGTCTCTCCTTGTGATCAAATAAGATTTTCAAAATACATCCATGCAAGCTTAGGCTGGAAAGCAGTGGGTATTATGGCTCGATATGTCATATAAAATAACACTCGGCAAAAAAGTATCCTAAAGAAAGTCCTACTCTGCTTTAAGAAAAGATTTGAGACTCTCCCCTGTACATTTGTAGAGGCTTGTCGACCTCCAGTAACCATCAATGACCTTCCATCTCCACCAGCTGAACCAAGAAATGTCTCTGGGACAGGCTGGATGCATTTCCCTTGAGAACATATTAGCATGAAGCTGGAGACAAACAGAAAAGACTAAAACATTTCATGGCATTGGGTCCCCCCCGGCACTTAACTTTTGCTATGTGTTAGCATTTGCAATTCTCTTTCAGCACTGAAACAGATTAATTTTGTCAGAGGTTTCCCTTACAAGATGTTTCCTCCATTCTTGTGTTCTGTGACTTCGTTGCTTCCTCTTTAGAAGTAGCTGCCATTCCCTGAGAAGAATCCTACTCTGGGTGTCTAAACCTGTCAAAATCAAAGTGTCTTGGCTGTAAGAGCTGGGAGTTGCTATGTTCTTCTCTCCAGGCACAGTGTGACTTTGTTGTTGTATATTAAAAACAGCAGCTGTTGTTAGAGGTAAGGGTTCTGCAATTGAAAAGCAGAATGTCCTAATTACCTATGGCAGAGAAAACATCTGTGCAGGAAAACTAATGAAATTAATTCCAGAGCTTAGCAACTGAATACATTAATTGACATTAATTAATACTAAATGACAGAGCTCTGCCAATGGAATCACATAATATGTCCGTGAGAATCAAATGCCAAAACAAAATTCTTGAGTTAATGTAAGCACAGCAAAACTTCCCATATGAAAAAAAGAGGGATCCAGGCACTGCAAGAAACCTGTTTTCCTTTTTTCTGTCTCCCATAGCAGAGGGAGGTTTCTTGGTGTGCCCGTCTTGGGGTTTGGCTGGTTGGGAGATTAGCTTAAGCAATTTCAGCACTCTGCCCTTTAGTAGTTATTACTGGCATTTTAGAATTGAAGCCATGGAGAATTGCACTGTAAAAGTTCACAGGAATTGCCGTAGTAAATCTTCATCAGTGGTACAATCACTGCTGTACAGACTCCTGTGATCACAGCAGAAATAGACATAGTCCCCATTCCTCCATTGAAACAGGTTTGAAAAAGCTTCAGTCACCTCTAATGGATGTCAACCTGGCCTGCTCTTTAAAAGCTCTCATGGGGGAGATTTCTTAATCTCTTTTGCTGGCTGGTCCCAGGAGCACCTGTCCTGTTAGTATCTCCCTGTGCTCTCAGGATAGATAACCTGTCTCAGTGGGAGGTAAGACAGCACTGCAGCCTCCTCTGAGTGTCTCCCAGGTTGCTGGTGTGCTTGTGGAAGTAAAAGAAAACAATGATGGTGGGGGAAAAAAAAGGTAACAAAGTGGGAAACAGAGGTCTGATTCTGTACTGCTCTGTGATGGGTGATTCAATCCCATGTGTGAAAAGCCACCCAGTCTTGCCAACAGCTCAGGAGGCTGTGGGGCCAGCCATTTCCACTGATGCTGTTTTGTTTAAACTCAGGATGACCTCAGAATGAGAGATGAACATGGGGGGACTATCCTTCCTGATACGGGTTGAGTTAACAGGAGAGGTGTGGGGACTGGTTGTGTTGCAGGTGAAGAGATGCATGCCCCTTCTTCGTCTTATGACTAGGAGGGGATGTGCTGCATCACACAGTAGTGTGGGGTGGTGGAACAGGCTCTGGCCCCCTTGGCCTCCACCTTCCTGGGAGGAGAGGGACAGAGGGCTGAACAGTTCCGAAAGGGAACTTTCCTGAGCTCACTGGAATGAGCAGGCTGAGAATTACATCATTCCCTGCCCTCTTGTGGCTAATGTGGAAAAAAATCATGTCCCTCTGAAGGGAAATGCGTTTCGACCATGCTGTCTGGGCTGTATCAATTAATGGTTTGCACTGAGCTGCAAAAGCATAAAATGTTATAAACTGCAGTGACTAATAATACTTAGCACTTTATATATTCCAAGAGCTCTGCAAATGCTGGGATAAAATCATCCCTCATCAAACTTTCCTGAAGGTTCGTTACCCTGCATGTCTGTTTCAAGCAGAAGTCAACAACCCGTAGAATCAAGGAAAGAAATGTCAAACGATGGATTTTAATTAAAACCAAGATGAAATATGAGATGATAAAAATCTAGCCATTTCTGTTTCGGTGTAAAATGCTACTTCTCTGATCAGAAAGTCGTAATTATATCAAACAAGCAGCTGTGCTTCTCCAACAAGGAAAAAGATTAGAAGTAGTTCTAAGATTAAATACCATGTAGTGTTTCTTTCATATAAGTGCTAATGCTAAAATCCCCAAATCCTTCTTCCTGTAAATAAGCTTTGTCATTAAACAAAGAGGAACTTCTTAATTGATCTGAAAGAGAACAAATTGAATACTGAGAATCTGGTTCTGTATTCTAGGATAAATTACCACCATGAAGAAATTGAAATTGTTTTTCTTCAGGTGATGGATTATGAGATGCGCACCCTGCAGTTCTTCAGAATAGGATCTGAGGACATCCCATACAGTGACAGTGGATCAGATAGCTTTAGGTCTGCATTTAGGCCATTTACTTTGAAACATATGACTGATTGAAACTGCTAAGGCCTCTAGTTTCAAGAGAGTGTGGAATGATTGACCAGGTCTGCCAGAGCGCACCTACCTATGCTGTCACCAGATAAGTAGGTAAAACCCCTGAACAGGAGGTGGTCTGAGTTACTTTTCAAGGTGATCTGAATTACTCTGCAGAGTGTAAGTGCTGTAGGAAATACAGAGGTATGCCATGGAAGGGGTTCTCAGTGGTGACATTATGAAGAAGGTGTCCTCTGCAGGTATCCTCATACGTGGGTATGCACTGGACCTTGCCCATGTTCTAAATAAACTCTGCATGTGACCATGGAGAAGCTGTTGTGCTCTAAAGCACATCCCACACCGTGGGGATGACAGGGAAACTATAGAAGCTCAGCACAGAGAGTATCTGTGCTGCAGCATAGACACAACTCTTCAGACCCATATTACTTTGGGAGTCACAGGACTTGGGCTGTTTGTTGTGTCTGTAAAGGGTCCTTTACAGCTCTGTTGTTCCCTCACTCAGTTCATTGCTTTAAGTTTAAGCCTGAGTAGCATTCAAGTAAACTCAGCAGGGCAGGTAACAGTGCTGAATTGTATGGCCTTGACTAGGTTTCTGTCAGACCTGAGCCACAAGTGCCACCTTCAAATGTTCCCTCTGGTCTTCTTCCATTGTGGAACCACAAGAGTGGCATGGAATAATCAGATCAGCTATGCTGGGCTCTCTCTTGGTATAAAGGAGCAGTGTATAGCTCTGATGTAGGGGAAATGAAAGAATAATGGGAGGCTGAAGCAGGTGAAGAAGGAAGGAACAGAAAGTAATCAGGGGTGGATTCATGAGGGATGTAAGAGAAAGAAGGGTTGTGTTGTGTTGAATGGATGGTGTGACTTCATGTCACATGAGGCTGGGAAGCAGAAATGCTGCCTCAGCAAATAGATTTGTGACACTAGGAGCAATCTGTGCTCGTCTTGGTTTTGTGCTTTTCCTTTCAGATGCCCAATACATCACCTGCAAGATGCAGAACTGCAGTGAAGCCGCTCGCAGCAAACCCTTTCCAGGCTATATTGACCATAACTCCCTGATCGTCCAGGATGATTATGTCTTTGTTCAGGTGCAGAATACCCTCTTCTCTTATTTATTCTATTATTTTATATTCTATTATATTTTATTTTCTCTTCTCTTCCTTTGCATGTGTGTGCATGTGTGCTAGCCTGCAACTAATTAGATAACACTAGATCCATATAATAAAGGCACTGAGTGGGTTGTAGCAGTTCATTTTAATGCTGATAGTGTTCTTCTTACCTCTAGTGTCTTGTCACTGTAAGGTCACAGAGTTCCTGCCTAGAGCATCCACCATTATGTACTGGAGTGTTCTATGCCACTCACTGCAGTCTCATCAGCACTCTAGGTTTAGTGCTGTAACCCCCCAGCTTTAAGTGATGTGTCAGTCATCTGCTATCACAAGGGAGTAGGCCAAAGCTTTTTTGAGCATGAGAGAGAAATAGAAAAGGAGGGAGGGAGTTAGGGGAAGAACCAAAGAAGGAGTAATCAGGCTTTATTGTTATACCTCAGTTGTGATTATAGTGAAAAGGCTAAAAGTGAGATGTACTCAGCCAAGCTGTGTTCCAGGTGAGAGCTGGCATATAGATCTGAACTACTGTGGGTTTCATTAGCCTGCTGCCAGTGTCCATTTAATAACAGCTGAAGAGGACCAAAAAATAACAACAGAATTGCAGGGACCATGGAGATGAACTGGAAATCATCAGGACTAAACTGGTCTTCCAGACAGTTTGTGTTCTGCCATGCTTGGGGGTGGAGGGAAGAGAGAGGACCGATATTTTAAATTGATTGAGTTGATTGTTAATTACCTTCAGTTAATGAACTCAGTCATAAACACCAGTCTAAATAATTCACAAATAAATCTGGGACATACGTTCCAGAATAGCTTTGGTGCCCAGTGTGTCTGAGGCATAAATGAAATGTTTATATGGTAAGAAAACAGGGGCATGCATCACTGTTCAGGCATGCTCACTAATTTCAGAATGGCTGCATGCTTGTGGCTCGAGTGACACAGGAGCTGGGAATTTCTCTTAGTATGTGAATTGATTCATTACTTCATCACTCATACCTTAGCTTTGTGTTCATCAAGATTGTTAATGTTCTCTGTTCTGACCTGATGTTATTACACACTGTAGAGAAGCCAACCCCTTTGCCCCATCTGAGCTCAGCGCTGGGGAGATTGTGTGCCTTTCTGAATAGCCCCTGTATCTTGAAGCATTTCTCTTTCTGTCTATAAGCTGTTGTGTAGTGTTCCCAGTGCTGTCAAATTTCAACTTTGTTACACCTCCGTACTAGCTGCGTGGTGTAAGGAATATGTGAGGAGAGGCAGTCTCTGGTGATGTTCCCCTTAATGCCCAATGGGACTTTGCACAACTTTATACATTCATGTTTGTAATGCAGTTTGAGAAGGTATCATGGAATATTTGTATTTGAAAAGCTCCTATTTTAATTCTTAAACTTCTTAGGATTCTTAAACAGAAATAAAAATAACAGGTCAGAGAGATAGTGCTTGCCAATCATTAATAATTGACACTTACAGGTATGAAATAATAATATAGTAATCCCTGGAAACAGCCTCTGTTTTTTTCCTAGTAGTCAATTCACCGTTGTCTGGCAATTTAAAATTAGATTCTTCAAGTGGTTACCCATAGATATATATGGTTATATCTGGCTTGCAAGGAACAGCTAAATAACATTCTGTGGCTGGTGCTGGACCCTGCCTTATCCCAGGCGCTGTTCTTCAGAGGATGAGTTGCCCAACACCACACAGTAAAGGCTTGGAAGAACAGATGAATGCCCTTAGCACGCTCCGCTAGACTTCCATACCTTCCTTGATCTCCGTCTAGCTTTTCTGAAACTAAGGCATTTGGAATGAGAATTAGTAGGCTCAAAAACATGATGATAAAGGAATGTGGTTTTATTTCTCCCACTCCTTTTCTTTACAAGCTCACACTCTCTCATAAACAATGCTTCTGACCTTCTTTCCCTTAACTTTTGCACAATTCCCTTAAAAAATAGTTGAGCTTTAGAGCTTCAGAATAAGAAGTAGTTCATGTTTTACTTAATCTGGTATGAACTTAGCCTCTGTGTATCTTGCATTTTAAACTACTGCAGTGCCCTGCAGTGCATTTTAAAACCCTTACTACTGAAGAAAAATCATGATAAGCCCAGATATCAGGCAATTAAAGCAAAGTTCTGCATGAAGTATTCCATGGAATATTTGTTCTTCAGTATCTTTCATCCAACAATTTTGAAGTATTTTACAAACATTGGTTATGCTTCAGCAGCACTGGAAGCCAGATAACGTTGACAGCTTTTTTTATTTCTGTTTTTTTACCCGTTTCATAGATGGTAGGAAATGAAACCTCACATTGCTCTAACCCAGCCTTTCGAGGTATTGCAATCAGTATTTAGGCACATAAATAAATGTCTAGATTTACAGAAACACCAAATCAACTAAGCTGCTTCTGCCTTCAGGAGCCCTGAATGCCTAGCTGATCTGGTAACAGATGCACATGATGGCTTGTACAGGGCCACACAGGAACCAAAGCTGGAGGCAGAAATAGAAATCAAGTGTCAGGTCTGCCAGTCTGCTGATCTAATGAATAGCCATCGTGGGAGCTCTGCAGATAGCGAAGAACAGATTGGTTTGTGGTAAGTCAGAGGAGAGCTCTGGTATCAGCAGGTGATATAATGGCTCAAGTGAAGCCAGGACATCACTTTCCCCAGACTTTTACCTGAAATTCTGGCATTTCTCTCTTTTTGCAGAAAATGGGATTCCTTTTGCTCTCTTTTTCAGATGCTGTCAGTTGGATCTATGTTTATTCATCAGCTGTAATAGTGATGCAATTTTAAGCCATTGCCACCAACACTGTGGTATTTCCCGTGGCAGCTTTTGCTTGGTATTTTCCCTGATAATTTAAAAAGAGATTTTTAAAAATCCTGATGATAACTTTCCTGCTTCTCTCATAGTTAACATCAGGAGGAAGACCACATTATTACGTTTCTTACAGGAGGAATGCATTTACTCAGATGAAGCTGCCAAAATACTCTTTGCCCAAGGTAGGTTGCTGTTGCTGGAATGCCCATATGAACCTACAGATATTTTGATTGTACCGAAATTCTTGAATCCTAGACAAGTAACTGTAAGATAACATGCAATGAGCAAAAACATCATTCTTTAACAGAACATTTGCCAGCAAGAGAGGACTGAAAACAAAGTCAGCACTTTGGCTAGTCAAGGGCATCAGTATGAAATTTAGGCAGCCCATGTCAATTGCCATTTGTTTGTGGTTAGTTAATTAAGTTTTGGAGAGGAATCTCTTCCCCCCCCCCGCTTCTTTTTGGGCCTTAAAATTCCCTTCTCCTGTCCCTATCCTGTGTGGGTTGCTTTTTGTGCTTTTTGTGCTTTGCCTCATTAGCAGATTTTAATAGGAACCAAGCAAAGAGATGTCTTTGTGTGTCTGCTCCATATCTTCCCTAATTAAGAACAATGGTGAATTAGCATTGGAGCTTGAAAGGCTATTACTGCTTTCTGGAGCTGGATTTTTTAAAAGACCTATATAAAATGTTAGCTCCATTTTGAAGAAATCACCATTTTGCATCTGGGCTCCTAATGGCTTCTTAATAAAGACAGATAATTTTTTTTTTTTGAGGCCTTTTCTTTCTTGATATGGTCTGGCTTAAATGAAATTTAAGCTCAAAGGTAGCAAATGATCTTGTGGATTCTATGTGAGGTCTAACATCTGGAGACAAATGCATTCCCAGAAATTAATCAAGAATTGTCAGAAGGAAAAAAAGAAAGTGCAAGATCAGCCAGTTCCTAGGAGTTGAAAGAAGACCAGATTTGGTGGGTAGAAATATTCAAAGGGATAATTTGGTTAATATCACAGCTGGCTGTCTTTGATTCCTCAATCCAACTGACTTGTATAGTGGGTTGACTGGGTGACCGCTATCATATAACTAGACTGCAGCTCAAACCCAATCCTGCAATGTGCCATACCTTACCTACTCTGCTGTTGTACCCTCTGCTCCTGTTTACATCACTTGAAAACTCAGTCTTCAGGACATTGAGGACCCTACCAGAAGCCATGTTATCTTCTTGGCTCTGATGCAGGAGGCCTGTGTTCTGCCCCAAGATCTTCAGTCACATTTAAAGATAGGTCCTGTCCAAGCAGGATGGAACTTCTCTGTCAATTCAGTTCAAATTTAAACAGGTGTTATTTGAAGTAGCCCTTAGCAAATGAGTTGCATTTTTAGCCTGGTTCTTGCAAGAACCGAATAATAATTTACGGTGGATTCAGGCCATCTATAGACAGACTCCTTGCTTTAAACTGGTTGTCTCCTGTAGCCCACGCTTATTTTTCAAACTGTCCAGCTTCTGAAAGATCTCTGGAGAGCCAGGGAAAATGCACTACAATTAAACTGCAGTGCATTCTCAGAGAATAGGAATTGGAGCAACACATTCATGTTATTTGATACAAAGAAAAAGATACTCAAGGAGATAAGATGCTTTGTCACAGTCTCGCAATATTGTCAAAGACCGAAGAGCTACATTTGGCTTGGAAGGAGCTACAGTGGAACTGTGGCTGTCTAGGAGGCTGCTATCAAAGCAGGATAGTTGCTTTTATTAAAAAATTCACAAAACGTTATACTATTCAAGGAATTGAAACAAACAGCTTCTTTTATGCCTAAATTCTCTTTTATCTTCTTCAGCTAAGAAAGTGGGACCAAATATGGTAAACAGTACTAAATGACTTCTGGAATTGAAGACAGAAATATCAAGCTTTTTTGTCTCTGCATGTCACCCTTCCTAAACTGGAGGGGTGTGATGGCAGGCAGCTTTGACAGGTGGTATTGCTGCTCAGGCAGCAAAGGCCTATAGCAAATCAAAACTAAAATATTTTTGTTGTTGCCGTCGATAGCCTGGTAGGCAGTTTGATTAAAAGCCTAAATGAACTTGAAACACTCTCCCATACAAGAAGATGTCTGATCATGTACGTACAGGTTTTATCAACCCTATAAATGGTGTTTATTGAGACCTGTTAGTTTCTGTGGGTTGGCAGTGCCTATTCTGTACCACAGCACCAGAATGTGGGCTCTGCCACAGCCTCTGTGCTGTCACTCTTGATAATCAGCTTAAATGTACACGCAGGGTACATTCACTCCATTGTAGACCAATGCACAGGGCACACATCTGTGAATACTGAAGCAAGCCAAGCAATTTCTCTTTTAAAAAGACCTGTCCTTAACTAGTGCTGGGCTGAATACTGATGGGATGGGTGCTTGTGGTACCTCTGTTTTAAATTCATCACCTTCTTTCAACCTCAGGATGCACATCCTGATGGAAGAAGGAATAACCACCAAAAAAAAATCCTTAAATACAGACCTTAAAAAGAGCTGACAGTCCCAGTAATTGACAGGATAAAACAGGCATTATACACATGCCTGCTACTTAACTTGCCAGGAATAAAAGTTCCTTGAACAAGTGCAAAAAGGGCAATTGAAGCATGTTTAGTAATTCAGAAAGCCTTGGCGTTTAGTGATTTGAGTAGACACATGATCAAACCCATGCACAGCATCATGCACTTACTTTTGTCTTTGGAAAGGCAAGAGGGACAGATAGTAGAACTGCATATTAATATACTTCCGCTATGTGCTGGAACAGAGAGAGGAAAACTCGTGCTTTTAGTCAGCAGATGCATGGGGAGCCCCTGCCCCTGAAGATGACAACAACTGTTTGAGAAAGGTGTCTTGCTTCACTTTTCTGTCCTCTTCCCTTTCTGTAGGGAGGTAAAATGGACATCTGTTGTAGTAACTGAAGATGCAGTGGAGCTCTTGCTTCATATCAAGATGAAGGCTGTCTTTTTGTATTATTCCTCGCTCACAAAAAAGCAACCCCACCCTGAAAAAAATAAAATAGAAGTGAATATGATATGCTGATTAATTTTAAATTTCCCAATGTGCAAAACAAAAAATTCCTGATTTTGGTAAAAGGCCCATTTCATGCCCATATGCTGATCCCTTTTTATCAAAGCTTTGCATTATTACTGTATCTACTGGACAAGGCCATTTTAAGAGGAAAAGTTAACTGATCTCGAAGGGCAAACAGTTGGAACACTGTATTTTTTGCATCTTCTGGGATGCATTTTTCTCCAGCGCAAAGAAGCAAGAAGGTCAAGTGAATATTTATCCACTCCATACTCAGATCTGGATCTGGATGAACTGTTCTGAACCTTAACTTCATGGTGAATCCACTTACAAATTTATAGATCAGATTTCTTCCTTATATTTTTTTAATCTTTTCATGACAGGGCTCCACCTGTGTTAATTCCCCCTACAAAACCACAGCAAAGTGAATTGTCAAATACTATTATTAACAGAAGGTAGAAGCAGCATCAGCTTCTAAAGAGTATATTTTCTCATAAAGTTTTTGCATATAGAAAGCCCTGGCTGTGATTCATGGAAGTAGAATAACTTTGGGATATCTGCCCAAAACCAGATAGAACAGCTGAATCTTCTGGGAATCACCTGGTGCTAAGAAATCTGCATTTCTTTTCCTACCTCCACAGATTTTTATGGCACCAAAGAACTCAGGGTGCCTGTGCTGATCAGATAGAACCTGGTAATTCCATTTTAACAATCTCTCTCGGTGGCTTTTTCCACGGGGTAATAATTTCTCCAGGCATTGAAAGAGGGAATCAAGTTTCATAGTTTCAGGTTTTTTTCTTTAATTATGCAAACTTTTCATTGCTTCCTGCTTGCTGTGGCACACAGAACAAACAGAGTAAACCAAAATCTCACTCATAATACTAGTGATCTAACTACAATTCTGTTCTCTAAATCTAGTAAGGATTGGGGTTGTCTTTCTGTATTATTTGGGGAGTGTTTAGCACAGTGGTCTGGGGTCTTGGCTTCTAGTTGACACTGTCACCAGAAATAATAAATAACAGCAGCAATATAACACTGCTGTATAACACTGTACTGCCGATGTACATGTTCAATTAACACCTCATCAGTTAATTGCCACTTTGAAAATTGGCAGAAGAGAGCTAGTGTAAAATATTTGTGGATAGTATTCTCTGCTTACAGGAGTTCTGACTACAGTTTCCAATTAAACTCCAGCCTAACTATATCCCTTGCTCCTCCACAATTACTCTGGTGTCCTTGAAAATGACAGAGCATAGCTCCCTCTAGTAACCTTCCTCTTTTCTTTCCCCAGGACATGCATGTTATCAGCACAGATGAGAATCAGGTGTTTGCAGCAGTGCAAGAGTGGAACCAGAATGACACGTACAATCTGTATATCTCCGACACCCGAGGGGTGTACTTCACCCTGGCCTTGGAAAATGTCAAGAGTAGTCAAGGGCTGGAGGGGAATGTGATGATTGACCTCTATGAGGTATGTCATGACTCCAAACATCTCATTGCTATCTCAAGAGCTCATGGATGCCGTTACCCATGCCTTCTTACCCATCAGTCTTGTAATACAGATGTGAACAGCAGAGCCAAAAAGTGACTAAACATTTTACTCGTTTCTCAGTGCAATCAGCTGAGTTTCAAAGCCAGGTTTTACACAGATGTTGAGTTTAGGCCCAGCCTAGTAATATGAATAGTTTCACTGCTGTAATGTCCTGAAGGTTCTTGGGTGAGGAAAAGCTCATGGCTCTTTCCTGCATAGGAAGAGAGGCATCAGAAGATGTAATGGAATAGTCCCTTCAGTCCCTAAGAGGAACTCTAAGTTTCTCAGCCAAAATCCTGCTGACCTAAATTGGTCCAACCTACAGCTCTGAAAGCTCCCAATGCTTTGAATAGCATAATTCTCTAATTTTGGATTCATTTTTGACAGACTAATATCTTGGTTTAGAAGGAAGGAGAGACAGCAGTTTCCAGCTGTCTTTGTCACTTTCCTCAGCTTGGGCTATTCTGGGAACTGAAGTGATTTTAGGTGCACCCTCTTGGGCTAACCCATGAGCATGGACACTCTGCTACCTTATCTTGATGTCCCCTTTATCCTTGAGCCTTTTCCTGACAAGTATATTTTGCCTAAGCTCACCTGTAAGAAGGCCAATTTACATTGTCTTTTATGACAATTCATCCTAAGAATAAGACTTTCAAAGTGACCTTGTACTTCTCTTGCTCTGCTGCCTGTTTTACTTCTGGAGACAGTACCCAGCTAAGTAGAAATTCAGTAGCTGCTGTTTTGAGGGTCAGCTGCTTTTTTCAGATATCTTCGAGGGGATTTTCTGACCATTTGCAATAAAGGACATGAACTAGATCTGAGTTCCTTTGAAAATGAGATGCGTCCCACATTTTCCCATCCCTGCCTGCTATATAGTTTGCCTTCAGTTGCCCTGTACTTGGAAACCACCTTAAATTGTCCCAACAGAGAGCCCAAGTGTTGTACAGAAATGCAGATGAGCTGTATTAGGATGGGCCCTAGCATTTCAGTCATTTGGAGATTTTTACTGTTAATCTCTCTGCAACTCTGGCAGCCCATGGAAACACTGTTGCCTCTTATTACTGTCAGCTTGAGAAGCAGTTTCACCGCGTTATGTAAAGGTGTCCTACATCCCAGGGGGAAAGAAAAGCCTTTGTTTTGTTTTATTAAGCTGACACCACACAGTAACCTGGATTGAAATTGATGGAATCAGACTTGTAGCTTCATATCTGCTGATTATCTAGATAGAAAGAATATTGGCTGACACTGAACCTGGCACAAACCTTCCTTCAAATTTGATTTTCTAGCTGGAAGGGAACAGAAAGCCGTCCAGCATGATTCTCCCAGTAGGGTTGTTGCAAATGATGAATGCTCTAGGGGTAGATGGAGATGAAGACGAGAAGAAAAGAATCTATAGATAAATTAAAAGTGGAGAGATTGCAAAATGAGTCCTTCTGTGGTGACAGCAATATATTATATTATGATGTATATAAGCAGGATTATTCAAGAAGACGCCAGAGAAAGACCTGTTAAATGCACATGTGTCTGTATGCATGTTTGTCAGGTGCTAGAAGTTCATGTGGTTGCGTTGTAGTATGTTTGTGTGTGTAGAGTCATAAACTGATTCTACTTCAAGGATAAATCTGCTCAATGCTGCTCAACAGGGAATTGCATTGGACATGAAGAGAAGGGAGAAGTTCTTTCATGGTGCCTCGTCATTTTCTCCCTTCTCTTCTCCTGTAAGTTATCAGAAGCCTTTCACTCAGAGGTTGTTAGTTCAGTGTGTGGGCTCTTCTGCTGCTGCACCTTGTAGAGGATGAGGAGACCACTCCTAAAGGGACACTGTTCCCCCTTCTGTATGTTGGATAGGTCAGGGTGTAAGAATAGCTCTTCTCTCCACTACGTTTCAGTGCCACTTGATTGGTAGCACACTGGACTCAGCATTCAGTGGGTCTGCAGTCACAAAGGGGCTGTCCTAGAAACCATCTCCTAGAGCAAGAGAAGAGCAAGGATCACTGTCCACTGGGTCTGAGTGCCCTTTCAAGTTTGTGCACCTCTCTGATGATGTGTTATGGCTCTGCTTGGCTCTGTAGTTAGACTGGTTCACAGAAAGACAATCCTCCCTGTGGGAATCCATGCCTGAAGTGATAACAGACCTTGAGAGGTGTGTCTGTAGCTATGGTATATGTGTCTGTCGCTCCAGGACTTATTTCTTTTTTTAGCAGTATGCATCCTGGATGGGAAATATATGTTTGACATAGGAAGTTGGTGATGGGGAGTGAAGAGTGTGTTTTGAGTTGTGTGTTTGAGTGCCTTGTGTGAATGTTTCACTAGAACTGTAGACAGCATTTGTATCTGCACGCAGTGTATTCAGGGCAGAGAGGATCATCTACAAATCCTGCGTGGGAGCTGATGAAGTGCTTTTCCCTCTGACCACTGGTGGTCCTGCAGTTACTTGCATGAGTCTTTCTCTCTTATGATTGTATGAACAGCAGGGATGAACGGATCATTGTGTGTGTCATGGCTGTCTATATGCAATAGGTGTATCTCCCTACTGAGAGCATGCAAACATGTATAGTGCGTGTGGTCTTTTTTTAAGATAAAGCTGTCCAAGACTGACAGTATAACTTACACTTTGCTTTTTCTGGAAAGGATTCTGAATCTCAGCCCATGACTAGAATCATAAAAAGAAAAATTCACAGGATTTCAGAACACATTTATCACCTGATGTATAAAATGTTCATTAATCATTTATGGACAGCATTTCATAGGGACTATATAGTACAACTATTTCAGGACAACAACAAAGAAAAGCACAAATGGAGTTATAGGCTCTGGCCTCTGGTAGGAAAGGAACACTATGTTATTTTTCCAGCTCTGTCTATTCATGCAGCATCACTAGGAGACAGAGTACCCTTGTCTTAATAGGGTACCTTTCTACTACAGCAAAGAAATCCTGAACACTTAGTTAGGCAGTACCAAATAATCCAGCTAAGACACTGAAAATATTAGCTTTTTATGCTTATATCAACAAAAAATTAGTTAACTACTTAATTTAAAGACGATTGCCCATTATAGCAAGTCATGTCTAAGTCTTTACATAACTTCAAATGAAATTCAGTGCCATTGCTCAAGGAGGAAAGTGCTATTCAGAATGACTAAGTACACCAATGTACTATACCAATGCAGGGTACACTAGTAGTCCCACAGCATGTGACTGAAAGTGCTACTCATTGGGAGCTGTAGCATCCAAATCCAGCCACATAATTAAATCAGTTGAGCCAGAACAAACTCTGAGTCTGATGTGTAACTCTTTGCCACGTGATGCCATTTAAGTAATAATCTCTATGAATACAGTCTTGATGAGTGATTCTGTGTACTAGTTCTGCATCATAAGAAGAGATGGGGTAGATGACTGAACAGACTTGCTGGAAACCAAAAAGTTTCTTACTTCCCCCTCCTTCTCCCAGTTTCTCTTCCCTTTTTATTGCAGCACTCAGATTGCAGAATGACAACCTAACAAATTCATTCGCAAGCTGCAGCAGCTATTGGGCTATTGATTTTCAGTGTGCTGAGAAGATGGGAACATTCTGCAGTGTGAGTTGCGTTTTGAGGTTGATTTTTTCTCTTGGGCTTGGTTCCAATGTGAGTCTGTTAGCATCACATTTTTACAAAATCTTCCTGTAGGTCTGTGGAGTAAAGCTGTTGGGTAAAACACCAGGAAAAATAAAAGTATGAGAGTCTCATTGTTAGCTCTGTAACTAGCATTCTGGGTGGCCTTCTTGAGTCACCAGTGCCTTGGTTTCCTCAAAAGACGAAATGGTAATAAAAATACCTCTGTTCCCCAAGTTATCCTGTTGAGACACTGACAATTATGAAACATATTGAGATCCTTAGGTGAGATGTCCTAAGCAGGCTGTATGAGAATAGAAGCACTGAACTGCATGCGTGTGTTGCCATTTCCTTTGCAAGGCACAAATTGCTGCTGTTTCCTGCTACTGGAGGACAAGAGACAAATAATTGCCCTGTACATATTTCATCTTTCAGGGAGAAGGATGCCTACACAGTTGAGAGATTGTCATTTTACAGATAATGCTATTGACATCTTATTGTAGAATCATAGAATCATTAAGGTTGGAAAAGACCTGAAGGATCATCAAGTCCAACCGTCAACCCGCACCACCTAACTCAGTAAACTGTGTTCCTGTGCTGATTCTGAAATACAAGCTTTCTTTTCCATTTGTCACTTTTCCGCCTGTGATGGTCTTATCTTGTCCCCAGCACTTCAATTTGCCTTCCTTTGATGCTCCTTGGCAATTCTTGCCCTGACATCTACCACACTGACACAGCCACCAGATCCCTGTCGGGTTTGACAGGACACGTGAGACACAAGCACAGAACCTGCATCAGCTTGATTTATTTTTCAGCCATGTCAATTTTTCCTAGGTAGCAGGGATAAAAGGAATGTTCTTGGCTAACAAGAAGATTGACAACCAAGTGAAAACTTTCATCACCTACAATAAAGGAAGAGACTGGAGTTTGTTGAAGGCCCCGGACACTGACCTGAGAGGAAACCCTGTCCACTGTCTCCTAGTAAGTACCTGAAGGGGAACTTGGGGGTGGTAACATCCCAGAGCAATCTTTTTCTACCAGGTAAAACAAGACAGAGAGGGCAGCTCCTCTCTCCATGTGGTGTATCTCCTGGAGGGAATACTGCATATTAAAAGTGCAGTATGTCACTCTTGGGCTGCCAGATGGTATTGAAAGAGCTGGAATTGTAATTTAGCTTAATTTAATTTTATTTCTGGAACAAAAAGAAGCATCGTAGATCAGCTTCCTTCTGCACAGCTCATGGTCTCCTCTTGAACAGCAGATGAAACTGGATGCTGTTTCTGTGCAGTTGATTTTCTGGACACTAGATGGGAGGAGTGAGCCATTGTAGCTGTCAGAGACTTAATAACTTGAGACAGGCTCAGAGGAAAGGAGAGCTCTGATTTCTTTCAGGCCACCCAGTTGGCTTTATTAATATTTATCATTTTCTCTTTGAGCTCAGAAGTGAGAATCGACACATTCATCCAAATATATGTATAGCTATGTGTTGGGTATATATTGTATGTTTCTGGACTTATTGATACAGATCAACATATAGATAAGTCTTTAGTCATCATTATATGCAAACAGTTTCCAAAAGTGAAAGCAAAATATAAGCAGTGTGAATAGAATTGGAGATCTCTGTGGAATTAGAAAGCTCAGACTGATCTCAATATGTTTTTCAGCCGATATAATCTATACGCAGCAGTTGGGTAATACTCAGAACCCCAGCCTTTGGGATTTTCAATAGCTTTTATATTACATAAATTATGAAATGGTTCCAGGCAGAATCAGAGGCACTACTTACACTGCTCTTCCTCCTGCTGTCCGATACCTACGTGTTATTTTCTGTCTGGAAAAAAAAAAAATATATATATAATTTTGAGGCCATGCATTTGTTAGAATCTGAATCAGTATTACATTTTGTGCATTGTGGTATGTAGCTGAATGCCACACTAATCTCTTAACTGAACCCCATACATTTTTTGCAAGAGCAAAAAATAAATAACTTCATATTTGAAGCTGTTCAAATAATTTATTTTTTTATTCAGCCAAAATGCAAACCTTTAATTTTCTCTTCAGTTTGGAAAAAATAAATAGTGAGGACTAGGGGTCAAACAGAAGAGTTATTTTAGAGCATGGCTAAATTTGTGTTGTTTTTTTTTTTTTTTTTTCTTCTTCCAAGTATTTAAAAATTGTAACTAAGGGCATTTTTAAATTAAATCTTTCTAGAAGATGAAAACCAAAAAGATGACATTCAGAAAACTTTGAAGACATAAAGCAGTTGAATTTTTTAGAAGGGGCTATGTGTAGAAGTCTGTGTTTCAAATAGATTGTGATATAGTTTTAACTCGAGTGAATATATTTGACAAAAAAAGCACACCTTAACTTTTTCAAATTATTACCAATTTTATCAGAAACCCAAGATTATTATTATGTGATATGATAGTGTAGTATTTTGGGGGGGGGGCTGGCAAGGCAGAAGAAGTAAAATCTATGTGGACAAGTGAAATAATCAAAGTAAGCTCTATTCTTTTCCCATTAATTCAAAATTTGAATTCTGAAAAAATATCTGTCTTGGTATTGTTGCACACTGATCAAGAAAGATCTGATTTGCCATTGCAGTTATAAACGAGACAGAGGTATTGCTCTGCAGGGTCCTTATCAAACAATAATTTGCAGGAATTATGTATTTTATATACAACAGTATGCTGCCACTGTAGCTATCCACTATATAGCGGAGGTGGTTGTATGACTGCATATAAACCAGGACTGGATGGTTCTTATGGAGAAAGGGGATTATGGCTCCCTTAAGCCTTCCCGTCCATACTGTATCTGCCACTATACTCATGTGCACCTGAGAACAAAATTAATTTCATTTACAATTAGACCAGATATGCCTGGACAAGCTGGAAGGGTGATAAACTTGAAGAAGCCAAGCAAGGCATCATGAGCAGGGGCAGAACTACACTTGTAGGGACACAGTGAGAGCTGACCCAGAGAATCTCTTGGTTCTGTGTGGATTGCATATAAATCCTTGTAGTTCCAGTGTGCATAAACCACTATTTAAACACTGTTTTGTTTTTATGTTGCTCTGTATGCAACCATGTAGTTGCCCTGAGAATTGCTTCTGCCTGTACGAGCTCGATGTAAGCTTGTAATCCTGTTTTCACTGGAAAGCAATCACTTCCTAAATGCTCTGTGACTTCGTCTGAGATAGGCATCTCAGGTCTGTGGGCATCTGTAGACATTGGTCCATGATTTCAGGGTGGTAAGGGACAAATCCTCAATGGTCTTAAACCACGTAGCTCAGTTTTTGCCCTTCCAGAAGAACTGGAAGGAACTTAGTCCTTCCCCATGATAAAGCCAGAGGAATGTTTTAGCCATGTTTATTTTTCCTCTTCCCTTATCATGAGGTGAAACAGGTAAGAAGCCTTTTTTGTTGCCTGAGCTTGTCTGCCTTCTTCATGCTTAGGTTGTCACAAGCTGGTGGAATGACAGCAGAGCAGGGATCATCAGCTGAACATACAGGGTCTCAGGTGGTCGTCTTGCAAATCTGCAAGAAAGCAAATAGATGAAATCAGAAGTAAACTGACTTGTTAGGTCTTTCACAGGAACAGGCAGTCTGCCTGCAAAAGAAAAGGAGGTACAGAAAATGCACCAAAACCACAAAGTGGAATAAAAATCCTACAAGAGAAAGTCAAGCTATTTAAAAATTTTATTTGAGTTTCACAGTTAATGATGGGGGAAGATGAAGGCAGAATATGGAATTCGAGACTTCAGGAAATGGTAGAGAAAAGACCACAAAGTTGGAAGTGGTAGGGGAAATTTTCAAAGCAAAAGCATTGAAATTGTTTTACATTCCTGGAAATAAGTCAGGGATACAGATGGCATTCTGCTGAGGAAAAGCATGGAGAAAAGGAATTGTTCCCTGCTCTGAGGCAATTCTGTTCCGTATCGATGTGACATAGCTGTAGTATTTAAACAGTTCACACACTCCACTAACCTCTTTAGCCACACTCTGTCTACCCATGCATCACCAGAAGTTTTACCTCCTTACATCAGTTGCGCTTTTTTTCTCTACATATTACTGTTCATGGCATGATCCTGCTTCTCTTTGTGGCATAGCTAAGTGATTTCTTAATAGCCCATTGGACATCTAACTTAGGTCCCATCCTTTCTCCATGGCAGATACTAATGCTGGTTTTCAGCATAATTGTCTCTAGTAATAGCTTGGGACACAGCAATGGCGTATGTTCCAGCTTGTTGGCAGAATGGGATCTGCCCTTTCCCAGAGTGACAGGGCGCTCCCCAGGCTACGAGTGCAGTGCTGTCTTCTGTGCATCTGGTTTTAAACCTAAACTAAGGGAGAGTTAATGCAGTGATAAGTACATAGCAGCCAAGTTGGTAGCTAGGATGGTTAAGAGTGAATCTGGTTGAAACAAGGCAAGCCAGAAGGAACCATCCCTGTACTGACAGTAGGCTGGAAGTGTATTTTTCAAAGCAGGTCAAAGAATTTCTTTGCATTTTTTGTGAGATGGCTCTGAATAATGAGGATGGAGGAAAGCAATGACATTCCACCTAATCCCAAGGTTTTATTTTTCTTGTTTACATCACTTCTTTTCTATGCTGACTACACTTAGTCTTCATAAAATAGCTGCCAAGGTATTATATGCCAGAGATGCTGGTTTTGTTTGGTTCTTCCTTGTGCTATGAAGTGGTTAACTGAGAAGTAATTCTATCGTTCAAGTTATGAGTATCTGTCTAGGAGAGTTAATCAATTAACTTTCAAGGATGGTCTTGTGGTTAGAACACTGGTCTGAATCTCAGGAGAATCTTGATTCAATTTTTAGTCCTGTCTCCAATTTCCTGTGTGACCTTGGGCAAGTCATTTATTTTCCCTGTGTATTTTCTATCTGTGTCTCTTCCCCAGACATCTGTTTATTCCCTCCCACATTTTGTTTGTCTTGTCCATATGGATTATAAGGATTTCAGGACAAAGACCCGTATCTAATAAGGGAGGGCATTCACACCATCTGCTACACAATAATTTAAACATCTAAGTGAAGTGTTTTGGATCTCTCTCCTGGAAGTGTTTATCTCTTGTCACTGCTCCTTGCTATTGCAGGTGAGCAAATAACATGACTACTCCTAGCTTTGTGAATGGTGTCTACCATCATCCTTGTGTTACAATACCTTGCCCCACTCCTTATCAGGGACAGTCACTAATACCTGTTTTGTATGTGTCATGCCATTGGAGACTCTTTAGATGGGCTTTGCAGAGCAGCCAAGAAGTGGGTTTGTAGGTATTTATGAGAAATTTTACTAAGGACTGATGAGCCTTCTGAGAGGGGAGCATAAAAGCGCTGTCTAGAAAATATTAGGAAGCAAATAATGAACTCCAGCATGATTGTAAGACCTATGGCAGTGAGCAGACCAATATCATATAAAGATATGCTTTATCTTCCATCTAGGTTGTAAATGCCCCATGACAGTGGTTATCTTTCCCTTGGTGTCTGTGCAGCACCGAGCACTGCTGGATAGTAGGCAATGACAGGGAAACACAAAATTGGTGATTCCGATGAAAATGACAATTTCAGTAGCCTGTTGGCAAAAACAAGAAGGATAGAGGCAGTTGATGGACGTTCTAAAAAACAAAGCTGAGATGTCTGTGTATGAGTTAAGCTGTGGGAGCTAGAGGAGGAACAAAAAGGAACCAACAGTGTGGTGAAAGACAAACCAGTCTGGAGAAATACCTGTCAATGAACTACATAAGGATACAGATAGAGAAGGTGTACATCAGGGATGGAGGGGAGAATGCTGCTACAGTAAAGACATGAGATGGCCATGGGCAATAACTTCAGGTGTTTGGCTAGAGTCGAGAGGTTAGTTTCTACACAATATCCTGTTGTCACTAGACACTGAAAGTGTTACTGCACTCTAACCAATAAGAAGTCATGCCACTAAAAATACCATCTTTCTGCTTAGACAGGTGATCTGTCTTTTAACATTTGAGATATATATTCCATTTCTGTCTGCTATGTCTGTGAAATGAGACAAATTTGAAAGCAAACCTCTGGTAGCACAAAGATTTGAGTCTAATGAGGTCCAATCTCTGTCAGAGTAGGGAATTGTCTGGGTTGCTGCCATTAGCTACAGGCTTCAAAATGATGAAGTGAGCTTGGAGTATGTTAGTTTTAAAAACAAGTTCTGTATTTAGTCTTTTCACAACGTACAAAAGTGTAAAAGGGTAGAATTCATTCTCTTGCAATGCTTTTCCACTTCCTGCATACATGTCAGCTCGGTTTGGTTTCCCCTCCCTCCCTGCACCCCCAGGCTGCTCCGACAGCTGCCCTCACAAGGCTGTCAGTTAGAGTTAGGCTGCTCAGGACGTTCCATTTGGCAGGTTGTGTTCCCTTCTGTACAACCCATGTCCCCTTTTTCTGTTTCACATAAGTGAGAGCTTCCATCCTTCCATACCACATTCACCTTTGCCCTAAAATTCCTCCTGTCTTTTGTTGTCGTTTTCCACAGGGAGATTTTCATTTCAGAGTCATAGACACCTACCTTGAGATGGGATGGATCAGTGGTTGGGATGGATCTCTGGTCTTCCTCCAGTGACCTATGGGGCTAGGTCTCCTGCAGAGGAAACCTACAAAACTTTTGGGGCTGGAGACCTAGCCTTTAGGCAACTGGTACTAGACAGAACGACCTGCCTCCTAAGGGCCTGAAGGGCCTTCTGCATAGCCTCTCCTGCTCGTCTTACAGAGCTGTGCAAGCTGAAGCGTGGGCTTTGTGGTGTTTTCCTGTGTGATGTTTCCCTCAATTTGGTCAGTTGGCTTCAGGTTTTCTTGCTAATATTTTTCCACCTCCCTAGCATGTTTCACAAAGGATGCTTTGTGAGGTTTGGAAGAAAAAAGTACAGAAAATAAAAACCAAAAGAAGGCAAAAAATAGCAAAATTTTTGGAAATTACCAGACTATGGCTTTGGAGGGAATTTTAATGGCAGCTCTGGAAATCTGCCTGTCTTGCTTCTTGCTCACCTAATTCATTCTGTACTGTTCCTGTCTTATCTGAGTACCTGACATACAAAAGCAATAACAGATAGGTGAGGTTTTCCTTGATGTATTTGTATTGAAATCTCAAAGGTCAGATCCAGCTGTGGTGATGAAAATTGTATTAAAGAACTTTTCAACTAACACTTTCCAGTCCTGGTATTTCTTCTTAGTGCAGTGCAGAATAGAGTCATGTGTCAAGAATAGAGTCATGTGTCAAAAATAGAGTCGAGAACTGGTATGATACTGCCTGAATTAAGCTGTTCTTCTGGGCTAGTTAGTGGTGACTCCACACCACATCAATAGGGTTATATTGCTTCTTGTTGCAGAGATAGCTGAGGCACCACTACTGAGAGTCACTTCATCCTCTCTGCAGCTTTGCCTGCTTCTCAGAGCCAGGAGAGCTAGGTAGTCCTTACCATTACCTGCTCTTCCAAGCCTAGTTGCCTTCTTTGTGGGTACGGCCTTGAAAATCTTATCCTTGTGAGAGAGTTTCAGCCTAGTGAACAGTTTCCCGGTGGGAATGGGTTGTGTTTGAAAATTATAATGAAGTTCTCGCAACAGAACTAGGACAGTGGCTGTTTATTTGTAAGGGTAACTAGGTGTAGTGATTAGGCAATAATACAGAAAGATACTGTATATTTCTAAGCCTGTAGAAATAAGGAGCATGCGCTTCATGTTTTTTACTTTTATTTCCCCTTTCTCCATAGCCCTATTGCTCCCTTCATCTTCACCTGAAGGTCTCAGAGAATCCCTATACCTCAGGAAACATCGCCAGCCGAGACACTGCCCCCAGTATTATCGTAGCTTCAGGTATGAAACATTTAAAGATTGTCTGTGTATGATGTGCAAACACTGACAAAATCTTGAGTTTGTGATGAGTGTGGAGGATGTTGAGTGGGGCGTCACACCACCAGTGGCGTGAAGGAAGAAAGGCTGTCAAACAGAGGTCCTTATGGACCTTCAACTTGTCAGATGTTTTTATGGAAACCAACCTTCAAGACCAAAAGGATCACTTCTAGTCCTCTACTCCCATGAACAATAGTTTCAAACCAGGGCATTTTCTTTGCATATGGAGATGTGTAGAGCTGCATGCATTGGATGTTTTATATATATTTTCTTAAAACTGAATGCCTTTTCCTACCTTTCACCCTCTTTCTCTTCTAAAAACAAATGCAAAAAGGTAAATAAATACATGTACTTCCCTGATTTGCTACTTCTGCTGTTTCTTAGAGTGTTGCATCAGTAATCAATGTTCATCTTACAGGTAATATAGGCACTGAACTATCAGACAATGACATCAGCATGTTTGTTTCTTCTGATGCTGGAAACAGTTGGAGACAGGTAAATTACCCAGAATCACAGAATTAAAGAGTAATCATAGAAAATTGTCATAGAAGTAGATTCAAAATGCTGCTTACTTTTTGTTTCTTTTGGTTCAGAGTAGCTTTTTGCAAGCGTATGCAAAAGGGAAAACTTTTATTCCCTTCTTAGAGGTAGAGAGATGCCCAAAGAAAAAGACTGAATATGTCATTTTTATAATTCTACTCAGAGTTTGACTTCAGTTTAATCCTATAGCAAAGTGTAAAACAGATTAAAATATTAATATATACAGGGAGAGTATGTGTTTTCTTTTACTGTTCTACAGCCCTTGTACTGGTCAAACCATTTTTCTCTTTATCCGTTATTATAATTTCCAGGGAATTAGTAGTTGCACTAGTCTACTTCTCCTTCACTGTGTGTGGGACTTATTTCACTTAAGTTGAGTTGTCCAGAATTCAGTGACCATATAAACTGGTAATTTTGCCTTGCTCTTAAGTTAGTGGAGAAAATGACAGAATTCAGTTCATCCTGTTGTGAAGCTATCTGTCTCTCCATTAATTGTGGAAAGAGACTGGATGATGAAATTTAATCAACTGCCCAATATTTAGTGAAATCCCACTTGTTAACAAAACGTTGCTACCCTTTAATGTGTTTATCATCATAACAGGAAGTCCTGCTTTTCGTATTTTCTGGATAGGATATCAACTTATGGAGAGAAGTTACTTCACCAGATTGACAAGTGCTGCTGGAGACCAGATGTTTGCAGAAAGCCAATACAAAAAAGATACAGGAGAAGAAAATCTTTTTTAAATATTTGATATTCTAAGAATCTAATTATTTTACAATGTTTGACCATGGAGATAGGGCCAGATAAGTGCAAACACATAATGTTCTTCTTTAAACAAAAATCTGTCATCAAAAGGACAGAAATTGTTGATTCTTGCAGAAATTCATGTTTCTAACTTTCTATCAAGCCAGAAGCAGAATTCATTTTCCAAGGACCTGGGAAAAGTTTAAAAAAGCAAAAAAAACCCTCAGAAACCAAAACCCAAGAACTCTCTCTATAGAGAATGCCTTCCTCTACTCAGTAACTTCCTTAGCCACATACCTGTCATCTGTCATGATCATACTTAAAGAACTATGACATTTTATTAATACTAAGGAAAATAGATTTAAATATATGGGTTTTTTTTTTCAGATCTTTGAGGAAGAGCACAGTGTTCTGTACCTAGATCAAGGTGGAGTGCTGGTTGCCATGAAACACACATCTCTGCCTATCAGACATCTCTGGTAATGACTCTGTCTATGCTCAATGTCTGTTGTTCTTTTCAGATGCCAGGAAGTAGGCAAGCTGCATCCAGAGTTTTCTGTAGCTACAATCTAGAAAATATCAGTGAAGATACTGGCAAACATTAACTCAGATAAAGCTAAGAAATCTTGGCAATCTAACATAGTTTTGGTTTGTCCAACTCTGAGATATTGTTAATGCAATTCCATGACTTTCCTGGTTTACCACAACTTGGCTTCTTGGGTTTGGTTATTTATGTAATATGAATCTGGATTATGGTTTTGTCTCTTATTAAGTTGCCAAAGTATTCTTAATTTTCAAAATTATTGATGAACTTCTCTTCTCTGTGGCAGGCAGCACTTATGAACCAGAATTTTGTTGAATAGATTCAGGGTTATATAGCCAATAAGATAAGTGTCCCCACTAGTTAGCACTCTTGAGTTTAAGGGGTAGGTATAATATAGTTTTGTGATGTTTTCAAGGATTTACTTCTGCTACAGTTAGTGTCATATCAATATCTGAAACACACAGACCGAAGTCTTAGGAGGTGATGAGTGGTTTCAAACTTTCACTTAGACATGCCACAGGGAAGACTTCTGGTCAGAAGAGACAAAGCTCTTGTGCTCTGGAAATCCAGCCTCCTTAAAATGTCTTACGTTGGGGACCCAAAAATAAGATGCTCAAAATCACTTGTTGATTTAAAAAAAATCCTAGCCCTCAGGTACATTTTGCCCTTATAGCATCAATCTCTAACGTAGCTTTATTTTCCACCACTTAAGTATTGGCTATGGATTAGCAGTATAGTGTCAATAAGTTTGATCAATGCTCTGATTTATGATGCTTCCCAAAAAAGTAGTTATTTAAAGGACTAAAAATGCAGTATTGAAGAACAGAAGCTCCTTCCTACTTATCCATAGCAGCTGTAGTGGACTAGAAAGTCTCTTCAAGTAAAGTAGGAGGAGAGTAAGGAAAGAAGATATTAATTCTGCTCTCTCCACTAGGTTAAGTTTTGATGAAGGGAGATCTTGGACTAAGTACAGTTTCACATCCCTCCCACTGTTTGTAGATGGAGTATTAGGGGAACCTGGAGAGGAAACTCTCATCATGACGTAAGTGAGCATGCCATTATGCTGATGTTGATGGGAACTACACTGAAAATTTCTTATGAGGGTTGTTCATAACATAATAGCATTTCTGGTTGGGGAGCAAACCAGGGGCTATCTGTAGTTCAGAGTAGGTAGTCTTCTGTTGCTAAATCATCAATGTTTACTTGTGATATGATTCAGGGAATGACAACATTGTTCCTTGCAAGCTGCAAAAACACTGTCGCTTAGCTTATCAGCATGAAACCTGACTCCTCAAATAGCATGTGATTTAAAGGAGAGTTACTCTTGACAGCTGAATATTTGAAAGAAAAATGGTGGGGTATTTTTATAGCTGTGTTTTGCTGTTACTTTCTCTTTTTTTAACCAAGACACAGAAAAATTAAGACATTCTTTTGTAAAAATGAATGACAGAATTTTGCCTGGAGCCTTACTCATGAAAAATTATTATTATTTTCAATGTCGTATGCTGAGCTCTGCATGGTGCATAAATCTGGATTCACCCTGCCAGAAATTTTGACATTTTACCTGAGATCAGATTTGTAAAAACAGGAGGAAAATTCAGTTTCTATTTGTAAAAAGATGGACTGACCTGTAAAAAATAGAAAAAGTGGCTTGGAAACTAACCTGGGCTAATAGAGATGTATGAAGAATGATCGCTTCAGGTTTGAATTTTAATTCGTGTGGAAGGGATTCCCAAAGCTCGTAATAGAGATATTGAAATCTTATAGGTATAATTGTCTTCAGCTCCACGTCAAGTCTTTTCTGTATAGTCATTTTGGGGATTGGCATAAGTGGGAGGATCTTGATCCACCAAATAAAAGCTACACGTGATTTTTAAGAGGGTTGTAGGTATTTAGGAGCCTAAGTCTGACTTTCACTATGTCAGTCAAGTGAAAATCAGTGGGACTGGCACTCCTAAAGCTATTAATCTCTGTTGGAAATTTGTGGGTGACTGTACCTCTCCAACTACCAGACTCCATCTGGCGTTAGCCTTTGCTTTATGCTCTTTCTGCTGTGTTCTGTAGCGTGTTTGGACATTTCAGCCACCGCTCAGAGTGGCAGCTGGTGAAAGTAGACTACAAGTCCATTTTTGACCGGAGATGTGCAGAAGAGGACTACAGGCCTTGGCAACTCCACAGACAGGTGAGAAGCAAGGGCACTGGGATCTGACCTAAAGCAGCAAGTGATCCTGCAGTTAAAAATCAGCATGATCCAATGTCTTTTCACTTTAGGCTGGTATGTCAGATCATCCCTTGAAGGGTCTGTTTTGTTACATAGGTGTGTTGGCCTCAGATTGCACTCTGAGCTCCAAAGCATGAACCCTTTTGGGTTTCATTCTCCATCCAGGCAATTAACTCAGACTTATCCAGAGCTAAGGAATGCAACAACAGCAGAAGCACTGCTGCTGAAAGAGGCCTGAACTTCTTAAATCTTACATCTCCTATTGAATTTCCTCCTCCCTCTTCCTCCATGTCCTGGTTTCTGTATCCTCAGAGCCAGCATCTTAAGACCCTTCTAGTTGCTTTCACACTTGTTTCTCCAAATTACTGCCCTCTTAGCCTCATTTCTTTCTCACTTGGTTTCATCCCTGTTCTGTCTCTCTCAGCAGTGCTGTGGGAGTCAGGCACTTTATTCCTCAGTCCGTTGGGCTCCCATGCCCTCTCCCTTGCATCCTGGATGCAGCTGCTGCATCACTCCTGGAACCATTGCTTAAGTGCCCAGCAAGGTAAAGTGCTGCACACAATGCCTCTGCCTGCATTGTGGGCCACCTCCCCACCTCTGCCGAGTTTGACACAACAACCTGTGTTATATCAGGTTAGAATAAAATATGGCCCAAATTCTGTGATTATATAAGCACCACAGGCTCCCCTGAAGTCTAAAGTGAAAACACCCATTTATATCATCAAAGGTATATCTTACTGGGCAAGAATTTAATAATGAATATGAAATGAAAGTAACTTGACTCAGACTAGCTGCTCACACAAGGCACAACTCCACACTAAAAATTACCAGTTATGACTTAGATCCTTAGATGTTGAAAATCAGTACAGCTTCCTTGAAATTCAAGGAAGCACAACATTTTACAGCAGTTGCCATTCAGGCCCTTCAGTTTCATTGGCAAATCAAAAGCCATGAAAAGTTTCTCTTTCCTACAGCGATTTTAACAGCATAAAAGGTAAAAAGTGAGGCCCCACTGTATTTTGTTCTTTACTTTCTTGTGCTTCCATAAGCAAAAATGCCAAGGATTTTGCAGTATATCTTTGAGGATGTTGGCTTTAGAGCTTGCAGAGCTATTTTTAGGAAATCTGCTGTGGACTCTTGCCTTTTGATTTGCTTTCCATTGAGATTACAAGGCTGAGCCTTGTTCCCTAGATAGAAATATTTAGCAGGGTGCTGAAGATAGGATTGAACAGACAAGGAAATGTTATCATCTACTTAACAAGTCAAACACTTTAAAACCTGAACTCATAGTCTGTGGAAACTATTTACATACACACATACTAGTAGCTTCCACTAAACAAAGTTATTGCTGAAGAGATCAGACCAAAGAAAAAGACCTGTTCTGTGTCTCCTATTGCAGAGGGATCAGACTGTGTTTTCAGTTGCAATCTATAAATGAGAGCTAGTCCTGAATCAATAGCTCATTGTCTTTGGAGCAAATTCAGAACGGAATCAGATACATAAGTAACCTCAGATCATTTCTTAGTGTGTATTGGAAAATCTGGTTTAGTTTCAGTTAAAGCTTCAGTAGCTTTAATTAGGTTCAGTGTACTGACACAGCATTTGACTTCCCATCCTGCTCCCTGGAGTCACAGCTCCCATTGCACAGGCTTGGAAAAACTGGGTGATACAAATAGCCTCGTGGGTGTCAGAGAAAGATATTTTTGGTTTTGTTTCCAGGGAGAAGCTTGCATCATGGGAGCAAAAAGGATCTACAGGAAGCGCAAGTCAGAGAAGAAATGCATGCAAGGAAAATTTGCAGGGGCTATGACCTCGGAGCCATGCGTGTGCACAGAGGCAGACTTTGACTGGTGAGCAATGGGCACAAGAACTGTGTTCTTTCTACCACACCAATGCAGAGTTCACTAGAGAGGCTGTATGCTTGCAGACAGTAGATATTCATAAACATTTAAGTGGCTAAATAGGTTGCTCCCTGATTCTGCAGGTATGTCAAAAGAAAGAAAGGTGAAATAGATATAAGTAATCTGTTAAGGCTCCAAAAAAATTAATGTTAAACAGATCATTTTTCAGGTCACATCTGAGCTCTGTGCAGCATTGAGATAAAAAGTCCATTTAGCACGTCTGACCTCAGCAAAGACCAAGGGTGGCTGTGAAAGTGGTATGTAGTGTGTGTAAAAAATAAAAGACATTCTTCATATGTGTACACACACACACATGTATGGATATGTAAAGGTAAATATATATTCATATGCAAAGTAGGCCTTGATCTTCTGGAAATCAGTATCTAGGTAATTCATGGGTCTTCTGTTCTATCTGAACCATCATGTCTGAAAGTATCTAACAGATAATGTGTTTATTATTTGGGTAAATCTCCTTATGAAGCCTTTTCTCTTCTGCTGTATGCTATGGGAAATATAGTCCATTGGTGAGTTATGAACGGTGTGATAAAATGTTCAGCTTCTGGTTTCGTTTCAAGATTCCTGCT
>NW_010143422.1:109406-113724 GCF_000699245.1 Pterocles gutturalis
AGTAATTTGTAGAAAAAAAGGCAGGGAACTGCATTGTTGAAATCTCTCTATCACCTGTTTTGTCCAAGTCTGAGACAGTCCTCAGTATCTCAGAAAAAAATGGTGGCTCTTCAGCAGTGCTGATAAACCCCCTTTTTGCCTCACCCAGCTATACCTATGCCATGTTATTAATTAAACCCAGATTCTGTAACATGCACTCTGAAGAGGTTCATCACATAAATATTTTGTTTCTTTCTATATGAGTTCACTCCAGGACCTTGGAAATTTACAGCATTTCCCGTCTCACTCTCCTGTAACTGTAGTTATACCAATGTTTCTGTACAAAGTCACAGAATCAGAAGAGTATTTTCCATGTCTCAAAAAAAGGTAAATCTTCTTGCACCAAATACTAAAATTATATTTAGACACTGCTTCTCTGAATATGGTTTCCTGATGATTTCCTCATCTTCACTGAGTTCTTTGTTAGGTGCCCAAAGGTCCTGGATTTCAACCATTTAACATATCTCTAGTAATGTAAAAAAGATAGCAGCCAACCATGGGAAACAAACAAACAAAAAACGAAAAAAAAAAAAGGAAGGAAATTCCCTGAAGATTTGACTTTCTTGTGGAGCATGCAGTACAAGGCTGTACCAAGCTCATGCCCCATGCCCAGGCTCAAGAAAATAACTGATGGGATTGACTCACAGTCAATCCATTAATGGTTAAACCCCTTACACTTGTAAGGGACACACTCGTGAAATGCTTCTGGTACAAATATGCTTTCCTTCCAGAACTTCTCTCTCTCTCTGAGAATGTATGTTTTTATTTCATTAAAATTGATTGTGTGGTTTGCTACTACAAAACTTTGTTGCTAAGTACAGAACAAAAGTACCACATTCTCTGGGGGAAACATGCTTTTATTTCTTTTGCACTCACTTTGAGGAAACTTCTTCCAAAGATCTGCAGGGTTGTGAGAGGATCTCTAAGAGGAAGCTTGGATGGTTGGGGATATATGACAGACATTCACAGTTCATGCATACCAACAAGTCTCCTCAAATCTGTTGGAAGAGGCATGACTAGGACTTGACAAAAGTCGTCTTGTTAAAAGTAGTGTGAGAAAAATACCCTTAAAAGTACTGCAGGTGTTTCTGCTGACCTGACTGCCAGAAAGCCTTCCTAACCTAGAAGGACCTTCCTCCTTCTGATGGCAACACTTTTGCTTTAGAGCAGACTGTTGTGATCCCTTCCAGTTCTCTCTGAGCTCTTGTTATTCCTTCAGTCCTCAGTTCTGTTTGTTTTTTTGTTTTTTTTTTTTTTTTTTACTTTATCCATTTCAGCTTCCTTCCCCACCTCCTCTGAGGAAAAAAACCTGAAATGTTGCTTTAAGCATCCCATTCAGAAATATTTACCAGCAGTATTCATCACTTATTTGTCTGCTTAACACAGTCAGGAGCATAGTTTTACATAGATTTGGTGGAGAAGGACAGAAAAGCCACAGGGAACAGGAGACAGGGATTTATCAAGGAAGGAGAAAAGAGATGGCAAAAAAAAAAAAAGACAAAACCAAAAACTGTTCTGGTGGCTCTACTGAACTTATCGGCCCAGTTTTATTGTGCAAAGGCAGAGCTGCTGCTGCACTGTAGCATTCAGGCCTGCCTTGCTGAACTCTGCACCAGGCTTCACTGCCGATGCACCCTGCAGAGGCTGGTCCAAAGAGGCATTTGGAGGAAAATTGCTGAATTGCTGTAGAAGGATATCCTCTGTGGGGTCCTTCCTGCTTTCATCATCCTTGTTCATGACATTTCATCACTGCTTCGGGATTCTCTGTTTAACTTTTTATTGGGCAGGGCTCTCAATTGAAGGAGATTGAAAGGGACATGTACCCCCAAAGAGGGAGAAGCCCCTTATCTGACTGCACTTGATTTTGCAATCTTAAAATAAGCTGGGTGACTTTTTATATTAACATCAGTGGTTACAGGACCCAGACTTGTATGTGGAATTAAGGAAGACAACAATTCCTGTAATAGCCAGAGTAGGACTTTCTTTGCTGTTTAAACACTGCATTTGTGTGGGTAAAATTTTATTATCCAAGCTTGTCAGAGCTTAGAGTAAAAAAACATATCTGTGTGGTGAGGTGACTTTTTTCAAAAAAAAGCTATTACTGTTAATCCTGCAAGTGCCTTTTTGTCAGTTCAGGGGAAAACATGCCAATTATAAAAGACAAAGATTTTATAATTTTTTTTCTTCTGGTAATATGACAGAACCACAGGTTAATTTCAAATCTGTATTCAGCCCATGGTAGTTCTTACTCAGAGAAAAGGGCACATTTGTTTATTGTTTTACACAGCAACAAAACCGATTGACATTAGAAATGACTGTAGTTTCTTTAGCCTTGGGAACCTGAACTCTTCTGACAGTAGACTTCTCTTATCATGGACTACAACAAAAACTAGCTGGGGCTGGGGCTGAAGTGGCAGGTGCTCCATGCAGGGGCTGAGGCTCACAGCCAGAGGGCAATAGTGCTTCAGGAATAAGGGGGACTGGAAACGTGGAGAAGCCCTCAGCAAATCTGTCCTGGCAACTGCCTAGAAACGAGATTGTCCTTCTTCATTTAATTGATTTGGGTAAATGGATGATACCGTTACTTGTGTATTATTAAAGCATTAATTTACCCGTTTTCCTTACACTGTGTTCCTTCTTGCCGTTTGAGCATTATTACAGCAATATCTCTTCAGTAGAAACACCTCCTAGACACAGATGAAAATCTTTGGTGGTGTTCATCCTTCAGCTACCTGTCTCCCAGGTCCTTTAATAGAAACTTTGAGTTAAGTGTTGCTCTGTTGGTCCTCCCGGTGAAACGACTGTCGTTAATACTGAGGGCTTCTCCTGTCAGTATTCCCATATCTCACACCTTTATGGGAAGTATGAGCCTGTTGGTGCTGGCGCTAGCAACTTTGGATAGCCAGAGAGGTGCAAAGGAGCCTTTCTGCAATTGAGAACCAGGCATATTTATTTCACTGATGTTACCAGCAAGGATCTGGCTGGCTCTTTTTTTATTGTCTGGTGCTTAAATTACAGACCTGCATGCTAGCTTTAGTTCTTACACTGAAATATCAGATTTGTGCATCATAAGAAACTGTCCTGACAAACTGTGGGGAGGCAGAAGGCAGATACTGAATGTGATTGGTCTCTTTTGGCTTTGTGTGTTACCACTCACCTCTTCACATGATAGTGTGGGTGCCAGTTTTGAAATAGACCTGCATTGCACCCTTAGGTTAGCTAACTTTGCTTTATCATTGAAGTAGGCTTGTTTAGCTAATGAATGACTTTGAATTAATTTTTTGTTCATTTTGAATTTTTGTGGAAAATGCAGGTTCACTATGCAAAGTCTACAGTGCATCTCTGCATCTGTAGGGGCCTAGATATCTGCCAGACATGGATTTACTGGAAAGATTCTGGAGATTTTAGGTTCCCTATTAACGTGAGCTGGTATGGCTTGTACTTAAAATACTGTGATGCAATTATAATCATATGCCTTCATAGATCCATAGTTCAAACTGCAGCTGAATCCATTCTTCTCTGAGATAAATCTCATGTCAGATCCTGTAGTACTAGGAAGCAAGCACAGCTCCCCTTCAACAGAGAACTACACTTATACCATACTTCAGTATTAGGCAATGATATTAAGTGAAAAGAAAAAAAAAGAGGGTAAGACTTTACTATGACTGTGGCCACAGTTAATTTTTTTCTGCAAAAGCTTTTGGAAACTGTAGAACAAAGGTTACTATAATCACAGATACTTTGATTCCACCCCATTTAATGCCTGAAAAGTTCTCAAAGTACAACATACAAAGCCACAACTAGCATTTTCAGTTTCTGGCATAGCTGACCTTAAGGTGAAGCTGTTAGTGTTAAGAAGGTCCTGCGGTTACATTTTAAGTCATGTCTAGATTTTTAGAAGGTGTATGAGCATGGCAGTCACTTATCTGACTTAAATGGTTACTTCTATATCTTAAAACAGTGGAATTTTAATAATTTAATGGGAATTTTCAGTTCTTCTAGGTCAATATGTTTCTCAGGTCTATATTCAAACTATGAACTTCCGTAAGGGATTTATTTTCCTTTGATTATTACCTGTGTTACAAATCTTAGGGGAATTTACCATGAACTTTGAGCAGGGATACAGAATTATGGAGTGAATTTGTGTCTCTCCGTAAATGCAGAGAGGAACTTGCAATCCTACTTGACTAAGACAAATAGATTCCAGTTGAAACCAGTAAAGGTGGCTAGGGTAATAACATCGTCAGTGAGAGCCACAGAATCACAGAATGTTAGAGAT
>NW_010143423.1:0-20485 GCF_000699245.1 Pterocles gutturalis
GAAGTTGCGGTGCTCGGCAGAGGGGCCGGCGGACGCCCCCGCCGCCCTGCCCGCTTCGCTCGCCCCCCGGAGCTCCCCGTCTGTCGCGGGGACGCTGTGAAACGCCGGTACAGCCGGAGGTGAAGTCTTGGCCCCTCGTTTTCTGCAGCCCGCGAAATCGCCACTCGGAGGGTAGGGCAGAAGCTGCCCGCGCCTGCGGGTGTCGGGAGTCGCAGCCGGCGAAGAGACCGGCAAAGCGTTTTCCTGTTCCCTTTTTCCAGTCCTAGACCTGCAAATGGTTATCTTGGCCTCGAGTCCTCTGCCTGCACTCCTGTCCTATTTATATGTTGAAGAAACCCATAATTTCAGACAGAAATTTGGCTTGTGAAGTAATTCCGTGTGTTTCATTGGAAAGAGTAACTTCAGATTTTTTTGTTTGTTCCTAACATGAAGTTTGTGCAACTGAAAAGCACGTTAAATTGAAGACATCTGGTCTTCAGTTCACTCGAAGTGTGCTTCAGTCTGGTGGGAAGCAGTACTTCTGACTTTCCGTGTTGCTCAGGCTGCAGAATAGTTTATATTTTGTACATTACATGACGCTTCTATGCAGCACTGTAGCTAAACCACGTTTTATGGCCAGGAATTGGTGGTCTGTTTGTAAACATCTTTAAAAATTAAAAAATTCTCATTTTATGTTAGGTTCTAGGGACCTTTTGTATACGCAGCTGCATTTCCCCTGATTTCTATCCAGCATTTTTACTGCAGATGAGGCAGAAGAACCCTGAGCAGAAAAATGTTTTGTACTGAGGTGATATATAACAATGATGAAATCTTTTCTAAACAGTCATGTTAGGATGAAGCTATGCTCTGTAGTGAATTATGGAACTGAACTCATGTATATTAGCCCTATAACTCATTAATAGTGGAAGTCTAGTGTCCAGACTTCGGTGAGAGCTCTGGCTTTATTAAGATAAATCCATAACTCATTGTTGACCTGTGTAAACTGTCTTACTTCTTGTTTAGAGTTAAGTCGGGGCAGCTCTTCTTCTCCTGGATATTTAAATGACTTGTGTGTGCGATATGCTGATACTGTATTAGGGTCAGCTTTTAAGTGCCATCCATGTCATTGAAGAAAAATCCCACATTAGTGTTAGAATTGTATCTATTATATTCATTTCCATTGCCGCATATTGTGGAAAGAACTGTGATATAAACCACAAACAATTCAGACATGACCTGTGCATGCTGTTATTCAGAAGGTGTGATTCCAACCCTTCCCAAGTACAGGTTGACAGAGGCTGCAATTTACACACTTCAGTGAGATTGCCAAGGATGTCCTGGGATGCAGAATCTGGCCTGCTCTCTCCCTGTCTGTGCATATGTACGTGTATGTTAAATATTGATTGTAAAGATTATTTGTGAAGATGCATGTACAGATTTTTTTTTTTTAATATTGATTCTTGGAACTTGGGACAAAATTGATGAAATTTCTATTTTTGTACTTTAACATATGAAGTGTGTGTCTGGGAGTCATTTTTGCTTGGGGGAAAAATTGCTGTTGCTTTTGTTAAAACCTTGATGCATCAATGTCATAGAAATTAAATTATAGAAAAATCTGTCCTTGAGTTGGGTAGTTGTCTTTTGTAATAGCTGTCCTTTGTAACAGACAGGAGTTAGATGAGTAATCTACAAAAAGTTTAAAAACAAATTAAAAATAAACGAAACCAACTCCACACATGCTCTAAGCAAAGAATAGCAGTGGGTGAGTTAAGTAATCTTTGGCATTTATAATTCCATTTTTATTTTTACCCTTTTCTGACATGACTGATTTGTTTTACAGAGATTTGTTCTAACATTACCATCAACTATTGTTTTATTTGAGTTTCTTATTTAGAAAATAATCTTACTGAAAGATCAGATCTTGGCTTTCTAAGGCCTGGAAGCTTTCAAGTAATCTTTTGAAAGCAGCTTAACAGTTAATAACAATGAGATTTTCTCTGAGTACTTAACTAAAGAATTTAAAATTCTGGATTCATCAGTTCAAGAAGCAAATGGTTTCATGCATTTGAATTTAAGAGATGTTACTATAAACATGCTGCTTAAGTTTGGTTGTTTGGTGTGGGGTTTTTTTTTTTTTTTTTTTTTTTTTTTTAGTAGCTGGGATATTTCTGCAAGAGTAGTTTTTGATATTTGGGGTTTTTTTAAGCTTCTTTCAGAGAAACTATAGCACACCTAATTTAGTTGTTTTTTGTTTAAAATTTTAACACAAATGTTATTAAGTGGGCCCATGCAAACACTGAACTAACATTACAGAAGTTCCTGAAACAAGGTCTTCCTGCCCTACGAAATGCCACCTGGCTCCACAGTGTTCCTTCTTCCATCTCCTTGGGAGATTACTCAGCCTAGGGAAAGCAGTCCACTCCTGTGAGGGACTTGGGTCAGACATAGAGATGGGGAAAGTTAGAAGGGACATTGTAAAGCCTAAACATTAGGCCTTATATCAAGTGAAGGGTCTGGATGAGTTCTGTCAAATACCAAAATGGGGAGCTGGAACTGAAGGCAAGGAGATGTGCAATAGTAGTCAGCAGTTGTGTTTTTATGAAGGCATCATGTTCAGATAGATGTAAATTTGAACACAGCCTGAATTCTGAAATTGGTGCTTCTTGCTTATAACCTGAATCTGACCAAGGGAGGGCTATTGTTAGGCTGTTACATTCTTTTTTCCTAGGGAAAGCGACAAGCTTGTGTATAGACTCACTCTTTTTATGGTACTGGTTTTAAAAGTTTTCGTTTTTCTTTGAGAAGGGATGGGACCTATTGCAGTTAGAGATGTGGACTGACAGATGGACTGACTAGAAGTGCTTGTAGGAGGCCATTCTTAATGAACTTTGCACCAGGACTAGTGTCAATTATGAGGAGAAGAACAGGAGGAAAAGGTGCCGTACAAAAATTGAAAATTACTTTTCCTAGTGACCAGTGAAGGTTTTACATAGAGATTACTAGTACTCAAGCTATTTAATGGATTAAAAACACAAAAACATGCATTCTGAATAGATGTTGTGCTTTATCTATTTCATTTTTGGGTGTAGGCACTCCAAAAATGAGAATAACATTGCAAAACCAGATGTAAGGAAGAAGTTTGACACACTGAAGTTTAAACTTACTGTGATGATGTTGATGTTTGGTGACTGCAGAGAGGGAAGATGAAAAGGAAGAATATAGGTTAAGTCTTCATAGGTCCTATCCCCGCTGAAATGAACCTCCTGGCAATTGGAGCAATGTATAGAAAATAAAAAGTTTCTGGTATAATTAACTGTGTTTGAAGAAATTTCTAAGAGTATTTGGGATCTCTGTTTTCAAGTCTTTATTCTGATCACTTCACTGGCAAAGAGCTTCAAGGGTGGTTATGTTTCGTCTCATTTTAACAGATTCTGCTTTTGCTTGCATTGCTTATTCCACCTGCTTCCCTTCCTCTCCACCCATCCATCAACTCCATATTCCTGTCCTTCCTAAGGGAAGTAACATATGCTAATGAAAATGCAGCTTTATTAGTGGCTGACACAGTTGTCAGCTCATCAACGAAACTGTTCCAGTTAAAGTTCATCACATGGGCTTGGCGTTGCTGAACAGTGAGAGCTGTGGGGGAAGATTCTCAAACCAAACTTGTTGCTGTCAGGTGAACAGGCAAATGACTTGATTTGTGCTTTACACCTAAGAGTATTCATATTTAAAATAGTCCAGCAAATTAATGGAAGCATGTTGAAGAAACAGTTTCTAAATATGTCTTAAAAAACCCCCCTAAAACCAAAACAAACCTTTTGACAGTCAGATGAAAAAAAAGTTTGTATTCCCCTGTGAACTGGGATGTACTTTAGAATGCTTCAGGTAAAAATGAGAGTCGGGGCTTTGGAAATGGCACAGTTTGTCAAAAAAAACCAAACCTGTGTGGTGGGCGTGTGGGTTGAAGTTTAAAATTTGTTTTATTTAGCTATTCTATTCTTGTTCTGGTGTCAAAAGTTAGTAATGAAATCTCATCAGAAATTAAAAAATTCTACAGAATATTACAATGATTATGCTGGGGGAAAAAATCCTGTGATGTTTATTTGGTCTCAAGATTTAGCAGTTGTCATAATCCATATGGAAAACAAATCACAGTGCCCTGAAACAGCATAGCAGCATATAATTAATGAAAAAATAATATATTTAGTGCTTACAGAAATCGCTATATTGACAGCTAGAGAGACCAAATCCTAAGGCAATCACAAAATATGTTAGGATAGAGCGAGTAAGCTTCTGAACTCCATCTCACTAATGTTATTTGAGCCTGACCTGAAAATATGTGGAGATCGTTTAGTTTTCGTGTGTGCTCGCTCATACACTGAGATGGTCAGCAAATGGGTCAAACAGCCTGGCTGCCAGCGGGCAGGTCACTTTTACGTCTTACTGCTGAGACAGTTGGTTCAGTTTGCATCATTAGATGCAAACTGCTTGGGGAACATAATAGGTGTAGACTTGATAGAACAAAGTCCAGTGGTGTTGCAGGGTCAGGGTCTGTGAATGGATCCTGAATTTCACATGTTGCATTTTTAAACTAAAGGAAATGCCATTTGAGAGGGAGATCTCTTGTGTTTAGGGGTCGTTAGTATCACTGTCAAACACTCAATGGAGGTAGCTGCATCACTAAGTTTTAGAGGTGTTTCCACGGAAAATGACCTGCATTTATGAGCCTTTTGGCTCAGGTGCATGTCACTAGTGTGAAGAAGTAGTTCTGAAAATTTTCCCAGGAATAAATTGTTTGTTGATGTCTGAAAGCAGCTGAATTATCCTGAATTTCGTCAGGAAAAAATAATAGTCCTCTTTATTTAACTTGATTTTGCTGGTAACTTCCTGATCTGTATTTCTGATTTAATGCATAATGTTATCAATGTGTTACAAAGGATTTCAGGAAACCAAAACCAATTTGGAGCATATGGTCGTATATTTAGAAATTAAAAAAAAAAAAAGAACTTTAGCAGTAAATTTTACTGTGTCCCTTTATTCATTCCACTGTGTTCACATAGTTGCTGATTTTTGTAGTGTCTTCATGAGTTTGCCTGCTGTGATCTGCTGCTGATCACTAGGTGTAGCTGCATCTCTAAATCCACTTTTCTGTAAACCGGGCTTTGTGAGAATGTAGGTATATTTAGAGCTGGGGAGGTGTGAAAATGTATGATGGATTTTTGTGACCTAGAGAATTTTAATCCAATGGTGGCTTGTTTGCGTCAGTTTGATTATAATACAAACGAACTTTTGATTACTTGTAAAAAGGCTGATTTCAGTGTCAGTGTTAGTATTCAACAGAAGGATGAATGAATGCTCTAATATAATAAAAATACACAATAGAATGCATTAAATAGCAAATGAAATGTCAGTTACTTTCCTAGAGGTTTAAATGCAAGGGTAATTGCTATAGAGATCTGGTAAGGTTATATCTTAACCATCTTGACTGATCCTTGTCTTAAAGAAAAGCTTAAGTGTTGTGTGAGTATATGACTTCTCACAACCTATTAAGAAGCTTTATGTTCCATTCAAAATAATTGTTTTCAACAATGATGTTGCTGTGGGTGGAATTCTGTGCTGATTTTGGAATAATGTGTTGTGCTTGTTTTTAAGGCATGTGACTTCTGTTAATGTTATGAGGAGGCACAGAGGCTAAGTCCCAACATATGCTTTAAAAATGAAGGAAGACTTTTTTTGTGCCCAGATTTCTGACAGTAATAACAGTAAAAATAAAGGTGTATTTATGCCTCTAACACATACTCACGTTCAGTAGCCGCAGGGAATAGGAAAAAAGTGTCTCATCCAGAAGCATCTGACTCCACAGTGACCCTTTGCCACATAAGGAGCAATGGTAGGAAACTAATGACAATATGTTTTCAGACAAAACCAAGGCAGTATTAACAGGAAGGAGTTCTGAAAACAGGTTAGGAGGAGGGTGTTTGGAGGGAAAGGTGGGAAGGAAGGCATAGCGTTTTTCAGAAGTGTAAGAGATGAACCGTACTGGAGGAGATGATGTTATAGAAAAAAAGCTGAAGCCCTATACGCAGCTAAATTCCATCTGGAAAACATAAATGGATTTATAATTATTAACATTTTCTTATTTTTGTCATTTTAGTTTTGAACATATTTGTCCTTAATGATATACTCAAGGGTTGAATATGTCTTCTGAGGGCTTACATGGCAATAGTTGATTATCTTTACACGTATGATTAAGTATAATGGGGTTAACAAATCTTTAACTTTTTTTTCTGTGGAATGGTGTAAACCCAACATTTTGCTTGCTTATGAGTGTGTTTCTTCCCCATCCCCCCAAATGTGTAATCCGCCTTGATTTATACAGCAGGAAGTTTTGGTTACAGTAGGGTTTTTTGAGGGGTAGATTGGCTCTCACCCCTGCACCCTCCCCCTTTTTTTTTATTTATTTTAAATCTTCTTCAATGTTAAGCTATTATAAATATCTTTTACAGCACTGTCTTGTTAATCACAAGAAATGTGTTTTAGCTCTGGAATAACTAACAGCTGATTACCTCTTTCATCACTCCAGCCCTTCATCTTCTAGGAGAATGAAATAGAGCATCACATGCCTGTATTACAGCAGGGTTGTTGGTTTGGTTTTTTTTTTTTTGGTTGGTTGGGGTGTTGGTTTGTTGTTGGTTTTTTTTTTTTGTTTTTTTTTTTTGAGGTTTATGGCACAGTTATTTTGGGGAAGTGTTCAGAAAGATTGTGCGTTATTACTTTGAATCCTACTGCCTCTTTGATCCCTAACTTTAAAGTCAGATATTGTTTAGACTCTTTATTTTTGAAACTAATATACCAGATAAAATACTTTTGTCTGCAGCCCTTTGTTTTAATTCTGTAGTGCATAAAGGTAGGCTGATTAGATGAAAGAATTGTTTAGCTGTGCTGATGATAAACACATCAGCTGTGCTGATGATATTCTAATATAAGATTGAGGAGGATATTCCAGGAGTTTTGGTGTATTTTCATGTGGATGGATAGTGCACCAGTAATGTCTTGAGGTTTTCATAATGAAGTTGTTCTTACAGGTAAATGAGTAGAGAGGCTTTTCACATCTGTTTTTCTGGTGAATATAGACTAGCCTGAGTAAGTGATTTCCATCCATGACATGCACTTCTGTACTTGTGTATATGCTTGTAACCTGTGCACTAGTTTGTATGTCTGTGTCTTAAAAAGCTGATGAATTATTGCCCTTTAGCAGACTTTTGTATTTTTCATGGTGTACTTGCAGCAGAGGTGGTTGCAAGAGGGTTGTATTTTTTTTTTTTCCTTTTTTTTCCTCCCTCTAATGCCAAAGAATTACTTATTTTGGGAGCTGATGCTTAGTAATTCTACTGGACAGACGCAGTGATTTATGACCAAAAAATTATCATCTACATGCACATCTTAAATTTTTGGTTACCATGTCTACATAGTTTCTGAGGGTACATAGAGAAAAAGGATCTCCAGTTTTGAAAAAGAGTATTACCAGGTTATATCTGAAGCACAGGCTGAGACTTCCTAAAGGGATTCACATTCTCTTTTACTTGCATAGAATCGCCCATTCCTCTCACTTCTGCTATTTTCACATTCATGGCTTTTTACTGTTTTAACAAACAGTTCAGCTACCAGTTGAAAACAAACATGAAAGTCAGTTGCCATCTCAGTGAACTATGTTAGGCTCCAGATCAGACATAACTGTTTTCTCTGTAGTTGTTTGGTATAGTTGCTCTCCTTCTTATGCAATTTGTATATTTGTTTCTTTCGAAAAAAAAAAATTCATTATTACCTATTCTCTTTTCCATCCTTCTAGTAAATAAAATCGCTGTGAGAAGTCTAGTGTTTCCTGACAGCTCTACAGCCTGTTCAGAGTGTGCTCGCAGGCTTGGTAGAAACTTGGGATGAAATGTGTTTGTTTCAAGGTTTGACACTGGTTGCATGTCTGTATAGGACCATATATAATATTTTATAATTACTGTGATGTTTCTGTCAACCAGTATAATGCAGGATCAACAAGTGTTCTGATGACTGCAATTTTTGGAAGTTATTACTGTTTTGATAGCGTAAGATCTCCTTTACTTAACTGTTTTAAGATGTGTCATACAGTTTTAATCAGGAAATTATTTTCTTTCAGTGGAACTTTCTGAGCCTGGAGATTTTTCTGGTTCCAGGTTGGGATGACATAGCCTAACATGAATCATACCACTGGAGCACAGCATGAAAAAGACAGATATATATTATAACTCCTGTTGTAATAGTCAGTTGCTTAGTGATCAGAACGCCTACGTAGGTGTGGGAGACCCAGATTTAAGTCTGTGCTCTGGCATTTGACTGTGACAGGGGTGAGGATCTTCACAGCCAGGTTTTTCTGTTCTTTTGTGGGTTTTTGTTTAGTTTTGACCAGTAGGATTTTTTTCATGGTTGAGAAATCTGCTAAATTTATTATTATTATTTTTTTAAAAGAAAGGTGACAGTTCAAGTTCAGAATCTCTGAAACATATTTTGAGAAAATCTACAGTAGTAGATTGTCAACACCTGTAATTTCAGTTTTCCCGAGAAACTCAACAGTGTGCTTAAATACTGTCACATGTTTAGGAGACAGAGACTTTTATGGACATTGCAGGAACCATAGTACTCAGTGGGGTAGTTCTTATGTTAATGACTGAGAATTGCTATAGCCTTTTTTCTTTTAATGTTACCTTTTCTGAATTCTGCAGAGTAGATGAAGATTATTTTACAAAGCGCTGCATTCAACACTTTAATATAAGCACTTTACATAACACGTCACTAAAGCTGTTTTTCTTTTTAACTTCTGCAGAGACAGTTATTACTGAAGTAATTTCTCAGTTATGTAAGATAAATTGTTGTCCCAGTAATAATTTTTAAGGCACTGTGCAGCTGATGCCCTCTTTACTGTGTCTGAGAGATGTCATCTTGATTCAGTCCTAGCTCAGGAGGAAATCTTTGCAAGCAACTTTCTAAATACGAAAGCAACCTTTTGGGTTTAGTGAGTGTCACGGGGAAGCCAACAAAACCAAAACGCACTTAAAGTTAATATTTATTTAAGACCTTAGAGGTTCAAAATGGGAAATGGAAGCCTGTATATTGCCCAACATTACTACCTTCTGTTTATAGTGACAGCAAGGCACATGGATTGAAGATCACATATAAAGTTAATGAGGTATATTTCATTTATTTTTATTTTAAGAATTGTTGTTAGAATTGCCTACATAAATCTAGGCTAGTAAGGGGTTTATGTGAATTAGCCTGGCGTTTTCATTTGGGGATTTGGAAAACACTGCGTTTTGACTGTTTTATTTATTTAAGACTGTTTGAGACAAGCACACGCCCTTTAGAGCAAATAGGCATTGAAATTGCGTAGGGCCCAGGAGCCCAAGATAAGTTGAAATACACTCTTGACAAATAAAAAACTGGCTTCTGCAGCAGCCACGCAGCAACAGCAGATGTGGATTGGGGTTTTTAAATGAGTCTTGCAGAAGCTTCAGAGCTGGATCTTTAACAGAAAGTCAGTTTGTCCACTAGAATCTGTTACTTCTTTGCATCCTGAATATTGGGGAGTTAAATGTTACCCATTTACATGAGCATAAAAAGCCTTAAAATGTTCTTCAAGTTGTAGGCTAGTATCTAGCATACGATTATTCATACAGGGAAATGACATGGAAATAACCCCTTAAGAATGATATTCCTCAGCTACTTCTGTTTTGTTTTCAACCACAGACAAACACACTGCTGTGCTTGTGGGTCTGTCCACTGGCAGATCCATGGGTGAATGTGCACTTCAGCCTTACTCGCCTGTATGTACCTTCTTTTGTCATATAGTGGAATGGAGTCTTGGAATCTTGAAGTGCAGATAGTAATTTTGAGTTGGGAGTAGGGGTGAAGCCTTAGGTATTGCATACGTTCAGACTGAGAAGTTCAGATAAACACTGTCTGGGCTCAGTCTAGCTGTAGTGCCAAGGTTGCTTCGAGGGGAATTAAGGAATGTAAATTGTGCGTGCATTGTCTGCTGCTTTTGAAGTTCTTCCTCTGATTTCTACAGAGAAATAGGTACAGTCTTTGGAAGTCTAAGTTCTTATTTTGGAAGATACCTGTTATGACTCAGTGATGAATGGAAATAGAAAGCATCTGTGGACTCACTCAGGCATCAGCCAAGAACTACTTTGGAGGTCTTGATTACATGCGATGGGTTGCAGTTTAGGCTGCATCATGGAAGCTTGTATTTTGAAAGTTATCGCTTGGCTGTCAGTTTTGTTGTGTTAATTGCAAAAATGGAGTCAGTTTCTGATGTGTAGCCCAAACTCAAAGACTTTGTAGTGAAAACGGTCTGTATTTTTGAAGATCTCGGTTTCAAAGTGAATATAAACTCATGGCTTGCTGAATTGGTCCACAGTAAATCTGCCTCAGTGAAGCAGTATCTGGCAGGCTTGTTTGCTTCAAATCAATGCCCATAGTGGGTGGACCACAGGAGTTCTGCAAAGCACAGTTTGGGAACCACTCGCTCACTGTGAGTGAGAAATAGCACTTTTCCAGAGCTGGCTCTGTTAAAGTCTTCACAAACTGTGGAGTGCCGTGCTAGATGTGCAGCAGTGAAAAATGAATTCTGGCTTGTGTGCCAGAATCATGTGATGTGTATTTCTGGACTTTTGGGAGCAGAACTGCAAAAAAATTCTATCTATATGCTTGAAACTGGCATTGAACAAATATGTGACATTCACCAGCAGCCCCATCCACATGTTTTCAGTGCTTTGATTACACAGTGGTCTAGCAATAGAAGGAAGAATTGGCCAATTATAGTAATCGGCTAGGGCTGTGTACTCTGGAATTTTGTGCAAAGAGGGAGGGTTCTTACTTGCTCTCAGTTCCGTCTAAAATTGCACTTCAGTACCATCTATTCCACAGCAAATAACATACATATTTAACAAAGCTGTTAGCCACCAGACCACCTTTAAGAATAAATTCCTTACCTGCCACCTCCTGTGGTCTCTCCACCTCCTTTCTCTGTTCATGTATGCTCCTCATCACCACATTCCACACATCACAAGTCATTTGTGCCTTCCTCTGCCACCTCCATCCTTTGGGCAGCTGTGGCTGAGCTGAGAGGACAGCTGAGACTGGAGGATGGTAGCTCTGGTTAAGGTATCCTGTGGTGTGATGGGCCACTCTGTTGCCCTGACAGTTTGGAGATGTATGTGCACATTTTGAAAAAGCCCCAGAGCCTTTGGGGGGGGAGGTGTCTATGACAGAAACTTGGGGATACAATTCATGACTGCCTGATTATTATTCATAGCGAATTTGGTTTTTGTGGTTTTATTTTTTTCTGAGAGAAGTTAGATTAAAATGGTTCCATGCGTGTGCTGACACACATGCCAGCAAAGCATGTGCTTATGAGTAAGTACTGTGAGCAAGTGAAGTTTAAGTCTTACTTTGCAATGAGTGCAGTCACACAGAACGCCTGATAGAAACAGCAGTGCTGGTGGAGACTGAGCTACTGTGGCCAGATCTAGATTTCAGACCAGATGGATGTTATTCATCATGTTATTTGGGTGTGAATAGTTTTTACTAGAGTGTGAAGTAAACTGATGAAGATTTTTTGTTTGTTTTTCAAGCTAAAAAGAATTAGTAATACTGGCACTATGTATACAAACACAAGCTCAAAACATATAAATACAAGCTCAAAACCTGAAGATGAATAGTTAGTTTGGGATGTACTATGAAAATAATTACAAAAAGCTCCTGTTGACATCATAATTGGCAGTAAATCAGGCATTAATACTAGTCAGCATCAAGACGCCAATATCAGCATATTGTAGAAACGTAGTTACACATACAGCTTCCTGGAAACAGGAACAGCACTTTTCGGACACAACAACTAAAATTTTAGTTCCTTCATAATAAGTAGAGGGCTTTTTCCCTACTCAGCCTGCCTTTGAAAATTTATCTGGAATTTGTCCCTGTGTGGACGAAGTGCCATTAAGTAGTGTGTGAGAGGTGTCGTCTCTTTCTAAAGCTTTTGAGCACTGTTTATTGGGAGAAGATGATGCAGAATCTTGTATTACATATATCTGTTTCCTTTCTTAATAGATACAGAATAAATCTTTGCATACAACATTTAGAAAACTGTTGCTTCTTTAACGAAATCCTGCAGTTAAATGTATAATATCCATACCTTGGTTTAACCTGTGTTTTGTCCATGCTGACATGTTAATTTTGGCCCTTGTTTTTATGTGCACTTCTAATGCATTTAAATGCAGATGCAGTGTATTCTGTGCTATCAGTGCGTATTGTTACCAGTTAAAATTGTACTTTGAGTTCGAAAGTTCCCACTCTGTACTTACTGTGCAAATTATTAATGCGGTTCCTACTGATGAAAGGTCAATATACAAGCAGGATGGTGGCCATGCTATTCTGTATGATTCAATGTATGTTCTCCTGTGCAGAAGCTGTAGTGGTCTATTAAAGGATTCAAGTTCTCCCATCCATATTGAGAGCAGGAGATTGCTTCTTAATCCTTGTATGCCTGATGTCTCTGCTGGAGTGTTAATAGATAGTCTAATTTGTGAGCTAAATTACTAATTGTATTATGAGTCTAAACCTTATTAAGCCTTTTGTGTAGAATTAGATCACAGAGCTTTGGGAAGCTGAATACTGGCTGGGTTCTGTCTCCTCCCTTTAATGACAGGAGCAAGTTTTACTGGCGTCTTTTCTTCAGAGCTCCACAGCTCTGAGACTTCAACCGATTTGTTTTGCTGCCTTCTACAGCATTGATGGAATCCTAAATTTGATAAACAGGGTGACTTTGAGAGTAGCTGAAGATTTCTGAGTGGGATCTCAGTTACCTGAAAGCAGTAAGATTCTGTGTTTAGCTGCGGTACGGCTATGATTGGGAATGTAAAAGGGTTACTCTGATCTTGTGTACATACACTGCGTGGAGGTTCAGCTATATGGGAATTGTTGAAATTGTGTGAAAGCTTTAAAATGTCTGCAGGTATATAACAGGATAATGGGTTTTGTAGAGTTATATTACTGTAAAAAGTTCAGATAGATGAGCTTTTAACTTCAGCAAATCACTTGAGTTAGATTTTTATTTCCAAAGAGGTTCATTAGCCACCTAGAGATGGAGGATACTTGCTCTGTCACTCAACTGTGCTGCTAGGTTTCATGAGCACTCGTCATCTGTTTCTGTGCAAATCTAGCTGGATCAGTTGAGACTATTTTCAGAGGTGGTTCATGCTCCCCACTTTGACTTTACGATGGAGTCAGCCTGCTAATGCAGGCCAGTTGGAGATGGAGCTGATTGCCTCCAGCAGTGGATCAGTAATAAACCGGCAAAATGGGACTTAATGGATTTTGACATCACTTGCAATAAATTTTTACGTTGATGTGGAAGACGTCTGTGAACCATTGCACCTTTGATACAGGAATATTGCACCCGTTATGATTAATTTTAAGAGAAAATATTCACGGCTACTCCATACATTTTCTTGTGTATATATGAGATAGAATGGCAATGGTATCAAGTTTTACTCTGTACCCTTGACTCTATACAAAACAGTACTGTAAGCTGTTGTGAGAAACTGTTCTTGTTTTACACCTGAAGCTACCAGGGTCATGTACATACCGAATGGCTTTGCTTTTTACTGTTGTAAATTAATGCCATTTGAAATGCATGGACAATAAATGAAAATAGTAGGATATATCGCTTGTGACGTATATTTTTTAAGAGCTTTTTCTATTTCTGCATCACATTTAGTAATATACTTTATAGAGTATATTAATAAACAATTTGCTGTCTGTCCTGAGACAGAAAATACAGAGGCTTCTGCATTGTTCTGTTCCATGTGCTATGGTTCTCTCAGCCTACACACTGTGTATTTATTATGTTACTGTGAGTAGAGGAGCCAAAAGTCATTGCCAAGAGCTAATTGTCTTCAGGTGTGTCTGTAGAAGCCTGTAGTTGTTAATGGTTTCTGTGTAGCTCCCATATTCATCATCGTGATTACGAAAGTATTTTGGTAGGTAGGTAGTTTTTGTATGTTTTACAAAAAAAGTTCTAGCATTTATTTATTCAAATACAGTAGTCTCTTGAGACCGAAGCTTAAGAACACTACATTCTAAATTTCTGGTGAAGGGGGGCAATCATGCTGAAACTCATAATTTACTTTGCTTACCTTTTGGTAACAAATGCGACTCACACTGGCTTAGGTTTGCAGAATAAATGATTTTGGGAATCCAGGAATGACAGAACTTCATGGCTTTTTGCACACTTTGCCAGAAGCAGGGCTAGGAGTGTAATGATTTCACCAAATCAGGCTGCTTCTCTAGAAGAGAATAATGCGGGTCATTGAGGCACATACTTTGTTAGGAAGGCTGAATTAATGTTATAAACCTTAGAGGCCTAACCTGATGTCCTGGGAGGGACTAAAGCAATATGGTGTGTATGTAGTTAAAAAAACCAAATGAATTACTGTGTGCCCATCCTGAGAGCTCTAGTACCTCGTAAGAAAATATTTCACAGACACACACACGCCGTGCCCCCAGCCTTGCTTTCTGTCAGGATGTTATCTAGGGAACTGGTTATCTTGCTGATCCTTTGTGTTGACACTGGTTTGTGGGTTGAACAGGCAGATGCTGTTTCTGATTGACTTACCTGTGTATTAGCAGGAAAGCACAGACTAGGCTGCCAAGACCCTCTATATCCACACCCTTGCCCACTTGCTGTCTTTTCCTTCCTCTCTAGCGCCTGTGCTTAAAAAGTGCATAAGAAGTGTGTCTTTCTACTCTGTTTTTTGTGAAATGGTCTTGGTCATTCTCTTCATGAGGCCTTGGTTGGTTTTCTTTATTCATGGGGGTTTCTTTTTTTGCTTTTTTCCTTTGGGATAAGTGTTAACTCAACATTGGTTGCATTCCTACGGTTGTTTTCTTTGTGGTCTTGTTGTAGGAGAGTCCAGGTTCCCATAGAAAATAGGAAGAGCACATTAGAAGGGTCAGTGTTACTTCACATCACTATTCAAGTGTCTTTTTGGTGGAGGTAGTACAACAGAAAGCAGGGCAGAGAGTCATGCTTTGTATCTTTCAGGGGTGGTAGCACTGTGTGTAACAGCTTCCTTTTCAACAGCAGCTACCGATTTAAACAATTAAGTGGCCTGTTAATTGATTCTTGAGAATGTCTGTGCTTTAATGTATTGTTACATAATTCCTCGATGCAGCGAATGGAATATGGTTCTTGTGTCTTCAAATGGCAGCCATTTGATTTTTGTATTTTCTCTTTGGTGCTCTTCAAAGCATTTCAGACATGGAGCCTTTTTCTGCAAGGTGCATCTGATAATAATCTGATAACTAGCTATAAAAAAACTACCTCCACTGTAGAGACCAATATTGGAGTTTGTGTTGTTGTTTCCCATCTTCTTAAGGCCAGGAGGCAAGTAGGTTCCAGTAAATAGCAGGGGGCCATGAGGGGTACAGGTATGGAGTAGCCTGTGAGTTTGGTGATCATGAGGGTCTCCATATATTTCTTCATCTGTGCTCCATGTGATGACTTTTATCTACTTAATGAACCAGGAGAAAGATACAATTTTAGAATATGAATTGCTAGGGCATTTCTACAACAGGGAGTCATTGTTTCAACAAAATTTGTCCTGAACTCAGTAACTGTGTGCCCATCTGGATTATACCCTAGTATAATCCGAACTAGCTGGTCCATGTCATTGGTCTTGATCAGAATAGTGCCACCTCGGTAGTAGACATAGACTTAAGTTTTGAGATCTTTTGATGCTCCATCTACAACCTATTCTGTCTTCTTACAGAGCATCCACTCCAGCAAAGCTTACTTCTTCCTGCTACCGCTTTATAACAAGAGTGTACTTTATGTTCCTTCCTTCCCTCTTTTGATACCTGCCTCCTTTCTACATCTGTTCCTTCTTCATTGGTGTGAGCAGCACAGTTGTAGTTATCTGGGAAGAGGGATACTAACGGGTGCTTAAAGAGCAAATTTTCTGTCCCGTTAGGTTGTGCCCATCCAGTGGGTGATGGCATACTAGCTATTCAAGTCAGGAATGAATAGTTGGGGCTTTGAATAAATTGTATTTTTTTTCCCCCTGTAAATAAAGTTTTGTGATTATGAGGGAGGGGAGGACAGTTGTGAGATAACTACCTGCTTTACAGTGCTAATTATGGTATATATTACATATTAATAGGGAACTTTCTGTTGCCACAGGCAGAATCTCCCAGTGGGAGGTACAGGAGAAGACTTTCAGAAGCAGAGAGGGATGGAAAAACCTGTCTCCGCTCTTGAGTGTGGCAGCATGGGAGGTGGTATTGTTCGTTGAAGCTGGAAGGGCTGCTGTGACAAACCTTGAACCATTGCATCTTTACCATAGAAGAAGCTAGTGCTGTACTGGCTTAGAGAGAACTGAGCTTTGAGCTAAATAATTTGTTCTAGAAGTTTTCCAGGGATTACTACTAATGTTACTGCATGAAATGTAGGGACAGTTTGTGCATGGACATGAAGCTTTATAAAAGCGTTGCAGACGAAGAGCTTTTCAAGGTACATTTAGTCGCAGTGCTTTTCTGCTTAGACTTGCTTATGGTCTCCTGGATTGCATTTATGCTGTGGGGGTTTGAGAGCTGTGGCCTTGGTGTTTATTCCTAAAGGAGGAAACAGTCATATATTGGAAAAAAAAAAAAAAGGAGAAAAAAGCATAACCATGTGGTTGTTATGTTAAACGAATTTTAAAGCTGGTGAGAAGAGGCATTCAGAGATGAGAATGCTTGGGGGGAGAAATGAAAGCACATTGAAGCTGTTTCCCCTTGAGGGCTTTAGGCAAGATTGAGAAGAAGTGGTGCATACTGAAGCCTTGTTTATAGTCTTTCACTTACTGTTAATAAAACTGGGATGTTCTAAAAGGTTTCCATAATTAAAATGCAGTCCTTGAGTATAGTGCATTTTCAGAGTGGTCTAAAGCCCTGCTGCCTCTCAGACTGCTTAAATCATTATTTATAAAAAATGCTGCAGTGGACTTAGTGTTTTTGAAGTTGTTTTCAATCAGAATGATGTTAGAAATGTTGAGTATTGAATGAATGAAAATAGAATTCATGGGGAAGCTGATAAGTGTACAAATTGACTGGTTAGTAACTAATTACCAGTACAGTGATTGGTTTTGCCTTCTCTTTTTTTTCTTAATTGGCTGTATATTAATAAATCTGGTTTATTTCTGGAAAACAGCAAGTTTTAATGGTCTGGCAGAAATTCATAATAAAAAAGCTGAAGAATTAGCATAATAAATAATTATTGCTTCCAGGGTTTTTATTGTTAAGATAATAAAATGTTAAAAAGCAAACCACTTGAGTAGAACGTAATTGCACTGACAAGCACCGCACAGCTAGCATTCACAATAAAGTAAACTTTCCCTCAATGTCAACCTGATTTGCTATCCACATAAATGCTTCCTCACATTATGGAAATGCGCTTTTTCTATCAACAGAAAAGAATAAAACTCTAGGCATCTAATTAATCTTGTCTGACATTTGATTTCATACTCAGGTTAAAATATGAGGCAGGTGGGTCTTATTTCCCCCCCCATGTGCATGACCACAGGCAAATCTCTCCATTAATGTCAAGCTGCATCTGTGTGTCTGTGTCTCTGCCACATGTCAGTCATTAATGCATTAGTGTTGCTTGTGTTTGATTCATATGCACCAGTTTTCTTGTCTGGAGGGCTTGATAAATACTGAACCACAAGGCTTCAGCTATACATCACAAGCTTTTCACCTTGACCCTCCCTGTGTAGGAAGAGTGACTCTAGTATAGGAGAAGGATTAGATGTGGTAATTCGTAGCACAGGGAATTTCCGAGTTGGTATGATCAAGTAGAAGACAGAAGCAAAACCGATTTGGCTTTGACATTTTTAGTGATTAAGAGTGCTCTTGTTAAAGACTAAGAACTTCTAATAATGCCTAACTGTATCACCTGCAGTAGCTGATGGTAGGATTGTTTTTCTAAAGTGCCCAGAAAAACTCTACAGAACTAGTTAGATGCATTATGGGTATTTTATTTTCTGAAATTCTAGTTAATGGTTTCTGCCAGAGGCAGTGTGCAGCACTTGAAAATGGGGTGGTTTGACCTTGTATGCTAAAACCTGTGTAACTCCTTTTTGTTTTTACATACTTAGGTAGTACATTTAAAAGGACACAGTTAAGAACTTAGATCTGAGTTGTAGACTCTGCTTGTTATTAAAAATAGAAGTGGTTTCATAATTGAAGTTAGCAAACTGAATAATACCTTCATGAACATAGTTTATGTATTAAAATAGTTTCCTGTAGAGTTTGCATGCAAAATCCCATGGCGTTGGGAAATAAATATTTGCTTATGAAGTCAAAAAGCAGTAAGAAGCGTCAGTTTTGTTTTGCTGACTAAATGCAAAAAGTAAAAGCGTCACTGGTGAAGAATGTCTGATTTAATGTTTTTATTTGTATATTTTAAAATTTAAGTTCTAAACTTAAACTTTTGTTTCTAATGTCTGTCTACTACATAGGAAGTGGGAGTGAAATTGTTTTTTCTCTGTGTTCTGCATGAAGGCCGGGAGGCTGTTTGGAAGAAGTGGTGTACAGCAACTCCTAGCCATAGCGGTATAGCAGCCTGTTCTGTAAACCACTTATTGAAGTTGCTGAAGAATCCTTAAAAAAACCCAGTGTACTAGATCAAAGAAAAATGCATTCATATACAGCTTTGATGTTTATGCCAGGTTGGTTGTATATGGATATTATGTTACCAGATTTTAATAGACAAAATCTGTAAATGAGAAATATTGTCATGATTATGAGTATTGCATTGAGTAGATGACTATTTCACACGTCATCTGCTTTTGAACAGTGACAGGTAGAACCTGATGCCAGAGAAGTTAGCATTGAGACCTAAAAAGAAAGAGATGTACTCAGGCTTGGCTTTTGGTGGCTGTGGCTTTCACTCTTCTGTGTTGGTGCTTGGTTTGACTGTCTTCCTGTAATCTTGAAAGGCAGCCTCACCAGATGGAGGTAGAAGAGGGAGCCAGGAGATACCACTACCTGCTAAATCAGTCTTGACTATAAGGTTCTTGCTGTCAGCTTTTCCCTGGATGTTTCTTGACAGACTTTGCTTTCAAGAAGAGGGACTACAAACCAAGAGGAGGAACAGTAACACAGCTTTGGTCCACAGCTATCAATCTTCTCCACCTCAAAGAATGAATGTTGCTGTTCTAACATCTTTTAGGGAGCTGTCCAAGCCAAAACCAGGACACTATGAAACATAGATGTGGAGTTGGAGAAATGTCTTCCTGTTCAATACCCCACGTAGGTAAAAACAGAAAATTTTTAAGAGATCAGTTGTAATGTTTTGCATTTATGTGCTACAGATTCTTTCTAGTAGCTTTTGGAAGGTATTAGAGAACAAGTAGGAAGGTGCTTCTGTAGATAGTCCAGCCCAACCCCCTGCTCAGGGCAGACAGAGCTGACTCCAGAGCCAGATCGTGTTGCTCAGGGCCTTGTCTGGTTGAGTCTTGAGTACCTTTAAGGATGGAGGGAGACTCTACAACCTCTCTGTGTTATATGGACTTGTAAAAGATGAGCTTTAAATATTTTACAGTATGTTAGCGCAATATATTTATGCAAGAGGAAAAGTTTATTGAGATAAAATATTCCAGAGTATATTAAAACATAAAAGGTGAAAACTAAAGGATTTTTTTAGGCACTGTGTTGAAGTGCATCTGTCAGGAAGGTCTTTCTAAATACCTTTTTTGTAGTATTGACAAATACTTTTAAGTGTGTCAGTAATGTAAACTCTTGTTGCTTTCTGTCTAGTTTTGTTCGGAATGAATACAGTTGGACTAGTGACCACTGCTGGTTGTGTTGTCAAATAATAATGTACACTGATACTAAACACAATACAAATTGCAGAACCTCGAAAATGAGAAATTTTTTTTTTAAAATCCCTGCAGAGGGAAATTAGTAGTGGAAAGAGAAAAACTACAGGTTTTTAACTGAGTTTTGTCCCAGATAGCACTGTCAGGGAAAGCAGTGTTGTTACTCTTGACTTTGAGACTGCATCGGGAGTTTTAAAACTGGAGGGAAAGAAAAAGTGATGCCTCTAGAGAAGTTTGTGAAAAGGCTCAACAAGCACAAACATGTTTTCCTGTTGCTGGGGAATTAGAGGTTGTTACGCTGTCTGCAAAGATTTTTTCCTATACTTTTTTTTTTCCTAATTCGTTTAGCTATTGCTTTGTTTTCAGTTGGGTTCTATTCATTGCGAGTGCTGTAGAAGAAACCTAAACTTTTCTTCTTGTTCGGAGACCAAATTAAGAAAGACTCAGAGAAATGGGCCTGACTAGACATGCTTTGGATCCCAGGCATGCTGGTAGTCACAGGGGTGTTGGTTCCTTTGAGACTTTTGTAATGTAAGTCTCCACTGCTGTCCTCTTTC